>NC_068983.1:19918228-19927139 GCF_001194135.2 Octopus bimaculoides
CTCTCTCCCTCTCTCTCTCTCTCCCTCTCTCTCTCTCTCTCTCTCTCTCTCCCTCTCTTTTCTCGATTTACCGGATCATGCTCAAAGCGGTTTCGTCATTTGCAAGTGCCATCTTTACTACATTCACCCACCTCTTATTGAAACTTACACGAGACAAAATTTGCCTCTGTATTCTCACTTTCCTTTTCAAGTGGTACTTGAAAACGTTAATGCGCGATTGGCCAGAGAGGAATAAGTTTGTCTCTAAACCTTTCGCTCGAGTCCACCAAACACATTCTTTCACCATGGCCACCAGTACCATGAGCACTACCTTGACTTCCTGGTGAGGGAAGGTGGCAGAGCGATTTTCACGACAAACGAACTTATCCCACACATGACAGCAGCCATTCGGCATATGCCCACAGGTCCGAAATGATTGGACACTGAACGAGTGTGTGCATAACGGTTCCGTCGCTCTGACCGTATCTCGGGCATGTCGGTCTGGTGTGTCTCGAACCGTGCCTGTAGAGCTTATCCCAAACAGGTAATGCTTCTCGATGGCACTGCCAGGCCAGGGATCTCTGGTGATTGTCCATAGGTCCTGGCTCGAAAGTTGTCCCGAGCAGGCGAGTCAGGTGTTCTTAGTCGACGCCCAGATTGTGCCAGAGAACGTCGTCGCACCTCCCGTCCATTAATCCTCCATAGAACGCCTTTACGGAATTGCATTCGCACAAATTTGGTTCCAGACGGTAGAGTTGCTTGAAAGCAAGTCGACACACGTGGTGCCATTTGCCTGCAGATTCTATGATTTAATGTCATTTAACAGGTAGCCTTGTTTCCAAGGCGGCCCCAAGCTACGTACATTGATACTACCTATTTTGAGCATGTTCCTATCGAGAGTTGTGTTTTACACAAGAAAGGAAGACGAAAGAGAAAGAGAGAGAGTCACTGTCCGACAGTTGTTTGTCCTTCTCCTCACAGTATTCTCCCAGAATGTTTCTGTATAGTTATTTAGACAGGAATTTTTGAAGTCACCCTACTGCATCCGGGTAGAGACATTTCAGTGTACTGTGTGTGTGTTCTGTGTTATGTGTATGATTTTAATGTGGTGTGGTATTGTTATACGTGGGGTGATTCTTTGTTTTGGTATCATTTTCTGCCATCTTGGTGTCTGACGTAATGTATGCCATTAGGTCTAGATTGTCGAATCCAGTGTCAATCTAAGCTCCTACTGAGGAATTTTTCACACGTTAATTATATTTCAAGGTAGTATGGATAAATTGCTATCTGATTCGCATGACAATTCTGATATCTGTTATGGTTTTTATTTACTTTTTTTCTACATTGTTACATAATATAAGCATGGAATGTAAACAAAAATACTAATTGCATCATGATAATGATAATTTCGTCAGTACTTCAATATAATACTGGCAAAAAAAAAGATCCCTATTTTCAATATTATACTGATTTCTTCATTTAGTCTCGGAAACAAATCATTAAACGGTGGGCTCAATCGATTCAATAAATCTCAGTCAGTAACTAATGCATTATTTTATCGATCCCGCCGCTGAGAATACGTACCAAAAATAACATCAATGGGATTTAGGCACAAAACAAAATAAGTTCAAAACATTTCTGCAAATACTTTGCCCCAGGCTTAAATTATTTCACTCACTAATCCAAAGCTATTAAATCTAGCTTCAGAATTGTTTCTAATATAGTTACAAGGCAAAAGAGTTAGGACAGAAAGTGAGTTAGTCGATTAAATCGACTCTGTTTCTTGTCTGGTACTAAACTCTTTTTATCTCAAAAGTATGAATAGATTCGAAGTCAGAAGCAAATCAGACGGTGCAAACACCGCGAGGTATTTTGTGCCTTGCCAATCACTCGCAATTTATTTAATATTCTAATATACGGAGCTGTTTTACGATGTTGTATATAGAAAAAATTGCTTCACAGAGTCATATTTTCATATTCGACTCTCAACAGCAGCTTGTTTTTTTTCCTTTCTAGGTCCCGCAAAATTTCATGGAAGATGAAAGCATGCTTTCATGATAAATAGTGTGCGCTACAGTTTTACTAACCCTCCTATAGTTCTGAACATTCTGACTACTTCGTAAATGAGAGAGAGAAGAGAGAGGCACGCAGAAACACAGACAGAGACGGAAAAATGACGGGGAAGGCTTTAGACAGTCAGAAAAATAGAAACAGAGAGAGCAAAAGAGAAAGATAATCAATTCCTAGTTAAGACTATTAATAGAAAAATGTCCTCAGACAAATCTACTGTGAAAGATTACAAAAGATGAATTAACTCTTTGGTGGGAATTGAACTCAGTGTGTTGAGTTTATTTATAAACCACAGTAGTGCATTTAATCTCCTACCTTAACGACTCGATTCACTGTATAAGTTTCTAAACTCATACACAGATCTCAAAAACAAACAAAAGGTCATTAGATCGTGTGATCAAGAGCAAACTGTATATTACATCATAGTTTTTGAACATACACGGAAGGCTTGGAGCTCCAAAACATCAACTACAAGTTGAAAGTTGTGACTACTTAAATCACTTGAGAATTTCAAATATTTGTATTCATATATAAGACTTGAAGAAAAGAAACATGCTGAAAATAGGAACCGGTCCAGTCTGTGAACCTTGAGTCATACTTTCAATTGGAATATGAAAATTTATATTCATAATTACTGTATGCGATAAACTGATACAATTTCAGTACAAATTAGGCTATTACACTTTATTTCAATGTGAGATAGGCTGTTAAACAATTGTAAAATGAAATAAGGCTGTTACATAAGACAGCATAATGAAATTATATTGTAACACAAAGGCATTTTAAGGGCATCATAAAGTAAATTAATGAGCAATAAACCAGTTAACCAAAATGATGAACCAAACAGCTTTTAAACTGAATCAAGTTTAATACATAATACTGAAGTTATTTCTTCATTATTTCTTTGTTTTTAATTTTCAGTTATTTCCTCATCCTTGGCAGACTCTCTAGAATTTAGTGCAAAATGTATTGCCGTGGTATTTGCTTGCCTATTATATTAAGTTTCTCTGATCAAATAATTCAACTGAGCAATTTTTACTTTCATTCTTCTCTTCTAGTCAGGTTCTGAGATTTCCTTAATTGATTAAACCCTTCTCTTAAAACATGTGGCCGTGTCTTTGTGTTAGGAATTATAATAATTGTTAGAATATGATTGTGGGACAATGCCTCGATAGAAATAAGTATGGATTTTACGTGTATGGCATGCACCCGATGCTCTAACAATCAGGACCCTCTCCGTGTAAATTAACTCTTCACTCCACATGCTTTCCAAAAAAAAATTCCATTTTATATTCTCTGTAGAACCTTCTATTCTTTTACAACTTATCCCGTTTGATGTAAATATTTCACAAGGTGGTGTTTATTTGATCAATATATTTTAAACCATATTTTCCCAACTTCTCTGTGTATTTACCATGATCATTCATCTTCCAATTTACTGACTCTCAGAATTTTCTTCTATGTACTGGACCCAGTTTTTTTTTTCTAATACCTTTTATAATATTCCTTTCATTATGACATTTGCATGACCGGCCTTCCCTTTTGTAGCTCTCTCTCTCTTTCAATAATCGTATCCTTTATGCGTGTATATATATACTCAATAATAATAAAGGGTAAAATTAAATAATTAATTCATAATTAATAATTTTACCAAGTAGGTCGGTATGTTAAAATAACTTTAATCGGTAACCTTATACAAAAATTCTATAATTATAAGCATAATTATAATTAGGGTTGAGCAAATTGCTTCACGATATACCGAAATTTAGAAATATCAGTTAAAAAGTATTCCTCTACCATATGATATCTCCCAGACAGCAATACTCTTATTTTACGTAGGTAAAGAGAAAACATAACGAATCTACACGACTTTGATTAACCACATTTTTTTCTCTTTATCTACGTAAAATAAGAGTATTGCTGTCTGGGAGATATCTTATGATAGAGAAATACTTTTTAACTGATATTTCTACTTCTTCACCCCTTCCTTGCTGTCTGGGAGATATCTTATGATAGAGAAATACTTTTTAACTGATATTTCTACTTCTTCACCCCTTCCTTCCTGTATTAAGGCTTGACCTCTTAACCCTACACACATCTCTCACTTGATTTGGGCTATCCTTTGAGTAAACAACACACAGAATACTCCGGATACGATATAATATATATCCACCTTCGCTATTACAATTATCTCCGGAAAATACCCACAAGGATTCTTTGCATGGATGTTTACTGCTGGAATGGAGCTATACTCTAAGTACTGTTTCTTCTTTGTTCTTTTTTCTGCGCATCGCTCTCACTTCTTACTACAAATCTCCTCTTATAGATGTAATAATCCATTATTGTACTATTGCCGTCTCCGATGAAGGGATACATTGGATTTTCCCTGAAACAGCTGTAAGACATTATCCATAAAATATAATTCTAACTTTGCTATTGGTCTCTTCATCCTTTTCTTTATTTATACATACATTAATTATGAATTAATTATTTAATTTTACCCTTTATTATTATTGAGTATATATATACACGCATAAAGGATACGATTATTGAAAGAGAGAGAGCTACAAAAGGGAAGGCCGGTCATGCAAATCTCATAATGAAAGGAATGTTATAAAAGATATTAGAAAAAAAAACTGGGTCCAGTACATAGAAGTTAAAGTCTGTCATACCGGCCATGATGAAATACCACAAGGTATAGAAAATATGAAATACCACAAGGAATATAAATAAAACATAAAAAACGGACAGTGTTGGAACTCTTTTAAACAAAATAATATATTCCTCTATACACAATCATACAAAACCCCCTTTTTTTGGATTTATTTTTACTCGCATATATATACATATATATATACGAAGGGGTATACAGAAGAAACCGGAATTTTGCAATGTTATATTATTCAGTTAGTTTTACATATTTACACTTTTATCGCCTACAAAGTATTCTCCGTTTGAAACAATGCAGCAGCCCAGATGCGTTTTCCACTGTTCGAAGCAGTTCTAGAACTCTTGCGAAGTGATGTTTTTTAACGCCTCGTCTTTTTTCTTCACCTCTTCTACATCTGCAAACCTTTTTCTTTGAAGAACTTTTTTCATTCGGCGGGTGGTGGTGGGGACACAAAATAAGTTACAGGGAACAAGACTGAGTGAATGGGGAGGATGGATGAACGGGGTCAAGCCATTTTTGGTCAAAAACTGTCTCATATCTAAGGCGGTGTGCGAAGGTAAATTGCCGTGATAAAACCACCACTCTTCACTTTGAGACCCGTCGGGGGATTTTCATCTCGCCGCGTCTCGCAAATGCTTCAGGACTGTCAAGTAAAATGTTTGTGTAACAGTTTGACTAGAAGGAACAACTTCTGTTTGGATAATTCCTTTTGCATGAATGAAACCAATCAGTATCGTCTTGATATTAGACTTCACTTGACGCAATGGAGTGCGTGGTGACATAGAATGCTTCCAATGGCTTGATAGTGGCTTCATTTCCAGGGCGCAACCGTCGTAGCATTAGCGTTCGTCACCAGTGATGACCTTCAGAAAAAGGTTCGGATCAACTTCCAACTGTTTTTTTCAGTTGATGACACTTATGACTGCTCTTGATCTTCCGAGAGCAAGTGAGACACACATTTTGTTGCAACTCTTTTCATTCGCAATCTCTGGCTTAAAATTCGTTGAGAGGAGCTCCAGGATATACCAGTCATATCAACAAGTTCATCAGTTGTTCAGCGAACGTCCTCCAGGATCAGTTCATGAATTTCCGTGATGTTTTCATTCGTTCGGGAGGTCGACGGTCGGCCTCAAGGAGGTTGGTCTTCAAGCGACAAGTAACCATTCCTGATGTGTGAATGCCACTGGTAAACAAGACATTTGCTCGTGGTAGCGCCCTTGTAAGCTTTTGAAGCATGAGAAATGCTTCAGCGCTATTTTCCCTTGCAGGAAACAGCAGATCGCTGGTTCTTCGTTTCCGCCATCGCAAAGAACGGCAAACAAGAGAGAAGCAATGCAAAACTAAGATGCACTATGTGACAGTACGACATAGCCGAACGACGCTGGTCACCAGACTGATGCCCAAGGGTCGTAAATAGCGGTGGAAGCCTGAATTACAACGGACTTGTCTCACAGAGAACGTTTCAAGTTTCTTTTGGCTACCGCCTCATATATATATATATATATATATATATATATATATATATATATATATATATATAGCCAATTAGTTCGAATACAGTAATTAAATTAAATCAATTTAATTTCAGTTTTCATATCGAGACTGGTTAATTGGGTATTTCCCCAGAGAAGAATTTCCTAAAAGGGAGTTACATTTTAATGTGTTGGTTGACCTACGACAGACTCGGATGTGTGCGTTTTAGAATATGTGCGTCGTTTAAAACACCGCTATTTTCATATATATGTACATATAAACAAATACGTCTGACATATTTGTGTGCGTGCATGCATAATACATGATGGTTTTTCTCTATTTTCATCCTTTTGTCATTCATAAATATTTTAAATATTTATATATATCAATGCAAAACTAGGATGCTAGCATCCCTTAAAGGATTATAGGTACTTGACACAATTATATATATATATATTATATGTCCAGTTATTAATTTTATTGTATTAGTGTAACATTGTCCGTTTTTTCCGTCCTTGTTTTTGCATATATTCGCTGCTTTCTTCCAAACTTTAACCATTTTGAAACTTTCTCTCGTCATGTATTTACTAGAATGTTTCTCTCACTGCACCCATTTCTGAACACTTTCCTCTACGTTATTCTGATTCCGCGCCCCACTCTGATATTTAGCACAGTCAAAACCCACTCCAATTACATCCAGCAGGATATGAGTTGTGGTTCCACTCCATTGAACAACATTTCTACACCGCCTCAGACTTATTTTCTTCTCTCCTTTTCACCACCCATCTCTTTCCTCGTTCCTCTCTCTTGTGATCAATATCTGTATGTCCGAAACGACAAAATCACTTTTCCTTCCGTTTCTCAAACGGAAATACACCCCCCCCACACACACACACACGCAATGATATGCATATGTGTGTGTATTTGTGTATGTGCATACAATACTGGCTAGAAAAAATCCCAAATGACATACCTGACCGAATCGGAAAAGAATTCATCGTTGAAGGCATAAAATCCAACCTACAGAACAACTTCCTCAACTTCAACGAGAACACTTATAGACAAAAGTTGGGCATGATGTTGGGAGCGAGAGTAGCCACTACCTTTGTCAACCTTGTCTTGGCATACTTGGAAGTTCAAATATACGAGAACGCTAGATTGAAATTTGGAGACAACTTCCACAAATACTTACTCACCGACAGGAAACGCTATTTGGATGACTGTTTCATTCTTTTCCCACATAAACTTGAACAACTCTTAAAATTTAAAAACTTAATCAACCCCATTAACCACAGTATCCAATTCACAATAGGATACAGCTACAAGCAACTACCCTTCCTGAGCAACTAATCATACGAAGAGAACCTGAAATTGAAACTGACATCTTCTTCAGACCGACGGACTCAAAACAATATCTTCTATTCACCTCCTGCCACACTAAACATACTAAAATATATAGAGAAGAATTTGCATGATTGCATCAAAATCCGAAACCAGGGAAAAGCGACTCAAAGAACTTAAAAACACATTACTTGATAGAAAGTACCCGGCTAGTCTAATCAAAAACGGAATGGAGCGTGACAAAAATGATAGACATCGGAAAACAATAAAACATCATGACACTCGTGAAACTTTAGCTTACGTATCAACACATAATCCGAGGAACATAGAAGCAAACAGCATCATCCACTAATAACATACCCCTCCTACTGAATGACGTGCGAATGAAAAAGGCACTGGAAGCACATAGCATTATTAAAAACAAGAGAGAACCGAAATCCCTAAAAACGTTATTCACCAGGGCCAAATTAGCCACCAAAACTACAATACCACTAGTCAAATAGTGCAACCGCCATAACTGCGGCACTTGCCTCTTCCTCTTAGAGTCTCAACATACAAATTTATGTCACGTCACACTTTTTCCATAATAAATAACTTCACATGTGCTTCAAAACACCATACAATAACACCATACAAACACCAGTTGATGACGTCAACTAACCCTAGACCATTGAGATTTTACAAATACCAGTTGAAGACATCACCTAAGACAAGACCAATGAAATTTTACTTCCGATCAAAACGGAACTTCAGCAAATACAACAGAATGGATTTGTCGGGTTGCCAGTATGGCCAATGAAAGGACACGCAATATATATTTGGTGTTTACTTCAGTTCTATTTCATATTAATTGTATTTCGGCTAGAGTTCTTTTGTCACACTTCTGTGATTTCATCAGTAAATTAAAAAAAAGAAAGAAAGCGAATGACCACTGATGAATACCCAGAAGTGTGACGAAAGAACTCTGAAGCAAGTGAACACCAAATGCGTTTGCTTTCATTGGCTAAACTGGCAACATGGCCATCCCCAAATAGAACAATATATATATATATATATATTATAAGTGCCATATTAGGACTAGGATCGATGCAATGAACTCACTCCCGTCCCCGAAACTGGTACCCGTATGACGAAATTTGAAAACCATGTATGTACATATATATATATATATACTAGCAGAAATACCCGGCTTTGCCCGGGTTAAAGAGAATAATGAAATCTAAAAACGCCGTCTAGACTACGCAACCCTCAACTGTTAGTAGCTACGATACCATATTTCTACAATAATAACTCTCCAATCCATGCCAGCATGGAACATAGACATTAAGTGGAATGCCAGTCTCTCATCTAGGAGGGCCTTGAAATCAATGTTACCAA
>NC_068983.1:19929568-19931140 GCF_001194135.2 Octopus bimaculoides
ATATATATACATATATGTATATATACTTATATGCACATATTTGTGTGTTTTTAGGAGTAATTGTGTCTGTCTATTTCTATGTAGACTGTTGGTGAGTATCATATATGGATGGAAATATTTAATGCGAATATGATTGCGATTGTGATATTTATGTATTAATAAATAATATACTCAGATCTATAGCTTTACTGACAGAATATATCTATAGATCGGAAGTAAAGGTCAATTCACATAGATGCTTCATGGCAGCCATCTTAACTGAATGTGAATAAAACAGATTGAATAGGTTTTGTAAACGAGAAAGAATGGAAAGAAAAAAATGTATATGTATAATCGGAAAGAAATGAATACACTTAATAATAAATCACATAGAAATACACAAGAATACACATTCACACTTATACACCCACCCACACACTCACAAACATGCTGACACTAACACATAATTACACACACATATATGTGTGTAAGTATATATGTACACATATGCATATTCAAATGTGTGTATATATATGTATATATATATATATATATACATGTATAAATACACACACACACACACACACACACACACACACACACACACACATATATATATATATATATATATATATATATATATATATACATGTATAAATACACACACACACACACACACACACACACACACACACACACACATATATATATATATACATATACGTTTAATGTGATTAGGTGACCTTATGCAATGGTGTGTGAAATACTAATATATATAAAGCATATAACACCCGGATACAGAAACTACGTACATATATATGCATTTCATTAAATTGGTGATTGTTATAACCCATACACAGATTTAGATGCTTGCACATATATGTTTTCCCACATAAATACATATATGTATTGGATCTCACTTAGGTTCGATGCTTAATATTAAGATCGTACATTTCGATGTTGAGATCTTATCACTTTTAACATATAAATGCCTGAGTATTCCTCGGATATGTGTAACATTAACCTTATTTTCATGTGTATTCTTTAGGTTGGGCTATTTAAAAAAAGTTCAAATATATGTTAAATGTTTCAGCTGAGATTCGAAAAATGTGTGTATACCCTATCTGAATTATTTGAAAATTAATGTCACTGACATCGCATTAAGATGCCACGGGATTTAACGATCTATAGGCGAACTTCTAACTTATTCAGACATCGTGAATCTAGCACTTCGAGGATGTGACAGGTGGTTGAGTGAAATAGTTGCAGCAGCTCACGGGTGCTTCTTACTATCACAATAGACTGAAAAAAACATAAAATTAAATGCCATCTTCAAACATACAATTTGCCACCCGGTTTACGAAACGAATGCTCGAACTTGTGATCATGAATCGATCATTCTATTGATTAGAGAATGCGCCTTCAGGGCCACACACATATACACAGACATATTCATCCACACACTTTCACGAGTGCACACATAAACACAGAGAGAAAAAGTGACGCAGTTTGACATGGACATACATATATAAAGTAAAAATGTGTAAGGGAGATTTCCAAAAATACTAAAACAACGTCACTACGTGTCTGCTG
>NC_068983.1:19931150-19934313 GCF_001194135.2 Octopus bimaculoides
CACATATGAAATTTCCAGAGCGTGTAAAAATATTCAGAAGTTCCTGTAGGCGAACTGGAAAACATTAGTCTTTCTCGATTGAACAGCTAGTCCCCTAAAGGGAAAGGACACAACTCTAATTCACCTCTTCTTCATTTTTTCTTTTCATTTTCCGGCGTTTTCAATCTTCCACCTTTTACATCTTCTTACTGCTCCCCTTTTTTTCTAATTTGCACTTCTCTTATAGTCCTATTTACGTGGGGAAAACGTCCGAGGATTGCATGAAGGCACCGGGCGTGATGCAAAATGCTGTGTGAGATGTTTTCATCACATGAAACTATTAGCAGCTGAAAAGATTATATACTGTGTTTGTTAAATAATATAGATAGATGTGTGTCTCTATGTGTGCGTATGTGTGTGGGTATGTGTGTGTGTACTCGCTTGTGTGCATGCGAGTGTACGCGCATATGGGTGGACGAGAGGAGTACGCCTATGTGCAATCAAATGCGAGTGCTTATATTTGTATAATTAAATGTATTTTTGAGTATCCGTTGAAATGTATGACTATATATGTGAGCGTCCTGCATATAATAGCATATGTATGTATGTATGTATGTATGTATATGTGTAAGTATGTATGTACGTATGTGCACCTCTATGTTGATACATACATACAAACACACACACATAATCTTAATTGTTGAATGCCTGCCTAAAGCTACTAATATTACATATATGTGTATGTATGTATGCATGTATGTATGTATACGCATGATTAATAGGTTTCAATAGAAAATGCTTTTCAGACAACACGTAGCTGTGTTGCAAGATGCTTGCCTCTCAACTGGGATCAATTCAATTGACTAAAATTTCTTTAAGGCGGTGCGCCATCGTAGTAACAATCTAATAACTGATACATTTAAAGCATTATAGACATTATTTTATCTATCAATGTATGTATCTATATGTCTATTTATATGTCTATCAATGTTTCATATAAAATTAATCACCATTACGCATGTTTCGTTTCCTTATAGGAACTACAAAATTTTACATGTTACATAGATATATAAGGAATTTTCTACTAAAAATTCTTCAGACAGAAAAATCAAATAATACACGTTACATCTGGTTCAAGCGTTTATATTTAGTTAATAAGTCGGAAGAGTAGAGATAGTTTTGAGATATACACAAACACATGTACACATATACAGGGCTGTACAAACCTACTTGCTTCTCTGTTTCTTCATCTTCTCTTACCAATTGTTTCTTAAGCTTATCCGTGTACTTTAATTGTTCTCAAACATGTGTATGTCAATCCAGGTGTTTATATATTTGTATGTGACGGACAAAACCTTTCAGTTATAAGAAAGTGTGTGCAGTTAGCTTCTGCCATCTTTCATCGTCTTCATCTACCTCAACTTTTCACCTCGCTTCACTTCTTACGCTGACTCCAATACCGATGACTCTCACGTCATCTCTCGTTTTTGCTTACATACCTTTCTACCCGTCACATAAGTTTTTGCGCGTATTGATGGTCTTTATATTGTGGTAGCAGGTATAAGATAATTTGACTGAGCGCCTATTGATTGTTATTGTTTACTGGTGATATACGGGTAAATATTTGTCTAACAGAGAGATAAGAATCATTTACACTTGTTGCTTTTAACATTAAAGGGAAAGGTGGGGCCAGCCAAATTATTTTCGTAGGTCTATTTTAGGTCTACTTTTGTTATTTCAATTATTACTGGAAAAGTCGTAAATTAATTCATCATGGAAGCCACAATTGGCTAGGGCAATTAATCCCTAAAATTACGCTCTACATTTTGATAAAAAGGTTTTCGATACGAGTAGCTATGCTACCGTGTCTTTTACGACATGGACAAAAAGAACAGCAGCAAAAGCAGCAATAACAACAACAACAGCAAGGACACCACTAACACCAACACCGACATAAACGACCGTTCGATACAGGTAGACGCTGTGAAATACATGGAGTTTGAGCAAGATTGTGAGACATAAAGCGATGTAGTCAAAACTATCACGGTATCGCTTGTATGAGATACGAAGTAATATATTTTGTCACTCGTATACAATTATTAACAAAAGATTTATGGAGAAATAAAATTGTTCTGTTCATGTTCTCTTTTTAGGAATGTTAAACGGTAGGGTTTAAAAATTCCATCAGTATTGTATTTTTTATATATTTATGGGATGAGGGATGCAATTTCCTGCGCTGCAGGAAGGCTGTTCAGAATAGCTATTAATAATGAGTCATGGGCGATGCAAGACTCATGATAATGATAGTCTGTGTAGTAAAAATGGAGGGCCAGGTGACTGCAGAAAAATAATGAGAACGACGATTAAGAATATGATAAAAAGAAATAGAAACATTCGGTGGAGATTGTAAGAGGAAGATATAGAGAAATAAATTGAGACTAATATATCAGACATTATTAATTACATTTTAAAACTGTGTAATTTTTTCTGAAATGTATAGGCTGGAAGATAGGAAAATAGAGAGACAAAGGAATTAGAATTGCAAGAGAGATAGCGACTTTTGGAATGTATATATTTAGGCATACACATATACGCATACACATGACTATGCCTGGCCCTGATCTGTGTTTAGCAATAGTATGATATATAAGGTTAAATGGAGAGAAAAAATAGACGTAATAAGTGAGGAGGGGGAAAGAAAATTCAATATATAGATGAATTGACGAGCCTATAAATATACACCGTTTCCTTGATGCATAAATAGTGAGGAAATTGGGAAATTTATTAAAATCAAGTGCTATTTATTAATCTGACCACGTCTTCCATCATAATTTTGTTTTATTATTATTATTATTATTATTATTATTATTATTATTATTATTATTATTATTATTATTATTATTATTATTAGTAGTAGTAGTAGTAGTAGTAGTATTCTCAACTCTTTATAAAATATCATACACATATATATGTGAGTGTCGGCTCATACAAATGTACAGTCAGACATACGTATACATATAAAAACATAGTGCATACATATGCGCATAAATACATATGTATAGATACACTCACATATATATGTGAATATATAAATTTGCTCATATATACGTATGTATATAAATATACGTTAAAATACATGCCTATATGTATATGAGTGTGTGCGCATATATATATACATACGTGT
>NC_068983.1:19934323-19935208 GCF_001194135.2 Octopus bimaculoides
TATATATATATATATATATATATATACACATAACAAACACACATATATAAGTATATATGTGTATAAGTATATGCTTATATATACAGGTATATAAATGTATACATATGTGCATGAATGTGTGTGTATAATCTTGCATTGTTGAGTGTGTATTAATGTGTCGGCTTTCCTTCCTTACTGTTTTGGCGTTTAAATTTAATTTAGGTTTTCTTAAATTTCATTAATTTTGCCAGCCACTAAAGAAAGGAAGTGCTGCAGTGAATCAATCTGTAATACAGAAGGGGTCTCGTAAATACATTTCATTGTCTTCGTAATTAAATTCTGGTGGAAGGCATCAGATTTTGATAGGTTCAGACGAAGCTTTAACAAACCAATTTACAGCAGGTGATTGATAAGTTATTCAGGGAATAATTAGTTAAGTTTATAGTAGAGAAGTTTCGTGTCAGGCAGAGAGAAAAAAAATGGTACACTGCGTTGGAGAACGAAAAGGGTGGGGATATCGATAACACGAAAAGAAATGTAGCATGAACCTATAATTTTCAGGAAATTAGAAAAAGCAGACAACCAATTTGCAAAGATAATTATAGTTTCTGATATTTTCTCGATGGAATTACCAATTTTCTTTAACCGGTTCTCACAATTCATCCCTCTTGTTTCATAGCATTACATCATATATGGGCGGACTAGAAACATGAACGTGTCTTAGATTCGTAAAATTTACTGACATA
Organism: Octopus bimaculoides; assembly: GCF_001194135.2. Lineage (NCBI taxonomy): Eukaryota > Metazoa > Mollusca > Cephalopoda > Octopoda > Octopodidae > Octopus > Octopus bimaculoides. The sequence continues at coordinate 19,935,049 of NC_068983.1, forward strand.
CAAGGATAATTTCCCTTTATTTTCAATTACGTTTGTGTTTTTCTTTTCGTGTTAGCTTTTGTTTTTATTTCTTCTTTCATTTTCTGTTCGAATTTTTCTTTTTGTATCTTCGATTTTCACTTGTTGTGCTATAGTTTTATATATACGTATATATATATGT
>NC_068983.1:19935588-19939454 GCF_001194135.2 Octopus bimaculoides
TATATATATATATATATGCATACACGCATACACCCATATACATAAATAAATATGTGGATTATCCATACGAATAAATAACTATGAATGTATACATATATGCATGTTTCTCTCTCTCCTTCTCTCGCTCTCCCACTTTCTCTCTCCCTCTCACCTTTAATATACATATGCGTATGTTTGTGCGAATATCTCTATGTGTGTATTTGATTTACTTTTTATAAATCTTTTTACGTTTCGTCTTCGACTTTCCATGACGTATTGTAGCAATGAAACAATTTCTAATTAGTATGGAAGAGTGAGGTGAGGAATTTCCAGCACATAAATTGTAATTTTGTCTCTCTATGAAGATATTTAAAGATAATCCGTTATATATCAGTTTTCATTGTAGTTTGGATTGTTTTTTTTTTTTGGCTTGTTAGCAGATATAAATTTGTAAAAATTATTCATATATGCATATATTTTAACCATATATAAATGTGGGTGTCGGTGTGTGTGTATGTGTGTGTGTGTGTGTGTGTGAAGTGGTAATTATATATATATATGAGTGTCTCATTCCTTCACTTTCCTTCTATACATACATATGTATGTACATATATATGTAGATAGATAGATTGATAGATAAGAATATACATACATACGTACATGTATCACTGCATGCATACATAATACGTTCATACAAACAAACATACATACATTCATACATGTAAAAAACAAAGAAATGTTTTCTTTTCTTTAGAATTTTCTTCACAATTTTTTCATTCCCGATGGAACAGGCATTTATTGCTTTTCATGGTGTTTTATATCAAATAGATAACAGCAACGAATAAGTAAGACTGCATCTTTGGTGTTACAAGGAGTTTTATTGGTCTCTCATTCAACTACGCCCCACACATAATAATCAAGACGGCTGCAGTCTGAGTAGTTAGGTGGCCAGATGTCAGGGGTCATGTGTTCGCAGTATTTGTCTGACAGTGATGACTGGGTTCTCTTGCTTGTGTGACATGGCACACAGTCCTTTTGTCAGACATAGGATCTTCCAGCGTTCACCATATTGACTCGGGACAGCACTACCCACTCCAGGCACTTGATGTAGGCCACCGTGTTGACTGCAACCTTCTTGATTATTATGCGTTGGGCGTAGTTGAGGGAGAGGCCAAACTCCTTGTAACACCAACGATGAATGGAGGCATAATGTTGTCATCACTAGTGATCACTCCAAACACTATGATATTGACTGTATGTTTCATTTTTATCACTCTCGGTACATGTTTTCGGGTACACGGCAAGCCAACGGTTGTTCTGTGTGTTCACCATCTGATCCTGGCAGAATCTTTTCTGGTCTGAGTAAAACCAAAATATGTTCGGTTGGAGGAATGCTTGAGTTTGTTCAAAAGCTTCGTAGCGCAGTCCTTCCTCTTGTTGTTAATGGCTTGGGATAAAAATTGTTCCTTTCTCATTTTGTATGAGGAATACCGAATGTCTTCTTACACTACCCGCCTGTTGACGAAAAGAGATCTTGTTTCATCAGGACAATACCCCCAGCGCAATAGGTCCTACGTTTCAATCGCTGCTGTGCGTGTCTATGGTATTCAAGTGGTTAATAAGCCTTTGTATTCTCCTGTGTTGACCAGATCTAACTCTCACTTATTCCCCAACATGGAAATAGACTTTGCAGAGGACCAGTAACTCAGTGCAAATGGCGTCATATTGATGACTTTTCTGACCAACAGAATGTAAACATCTTAACCAACTAGATTCAAGTGTTGCAACACCACTGGAAGAAGTATGTGAACCGTAAAGAGGACTATGCTTTAAAATAAATCACATTTGATCACATTTCATGAGAGCAGCTTGGTTAGCCAATGAACGGCTCAGCCGACCTTCGTGTTCGCTGTTATTACACGACATTGTAAATGAGATCATCTATTATCATGATAACCAACGCCTTGTTAATAGAATTTGAATCTAAACATGCTTAATGCACAAATGAGAGAGGGAAAAAGAGAAGAGGTGGAGAAAGCTAGGGAGGGAGAGATCTAGGAAGGGACGGAGGCAGAGGAATAGAAGTATGTATGCTTTGCATGCAAGTCTCAATAATGTTCACAGCGTGCAACTCCTAAAATCACTTGTAAAGCTCGTATCCACACAAGCCGTTGCATATAATGCAAAATAGTCTACAACACATTATTTAGATACATTTATCAAACAAAAGGATTGTTCTTATGATGATCTAATGTATTCATTCGCGCAGCTGTTTAAATAATTCATATGTCACTAATATGAAACATTTATTTAACCATTTAGCACTTTAGCTAAACATATCCAGTCAGAATATTCTACTTGTTTCATATTCAAATCAGCCTGATCATGTTTTCATACTTAGTCTACAATGTCATTCTAAAAAGTAACAATAACATCACAGAATATCTTGAAGCTACAAAGTAATGCATTATCAATTCAAAACAATCTGAGAAAACAAAGTATTGTATTGGACAGAGTAATCTGAATACACAAGGATTAAGACATATATCGCGAGGAAAACATTCTGAAATAAATATGAAAAATGGTGTTAAAAATCGCTAGATTGAAATGCGAAACTATTAAGAAAAGAAAACCTGAAAGGAAAATGCGAGATGACAAGAAAAAAATAAGAAATTCAAACATGGGATTTTATGTCCCTGCTGGAAGTCAGAATATATCTTGATTCATTTGTATCATGTTACATAGTAATATAGCTGTGTCCATAAAATCATGAAGGCTTTCATTCCTCTACTCGTAAACACAAAGGCAAGTTGTTTATACATAAAAGACGTATGTTTATAGGTGTACATTAGTGCCTATGTGTGTATGTATGTCCCTATTTATACATATGTACACAAATACACATACATACATACATATATATATATATATGTGTGTGTGTGTATGTGTGTGTGTGTGTATGTGTGTGTGTGTGTCTTTATATATATATATGCATGTATATATTAATAATAATAATAAAATTATAACAAAAGAATGAGAACTCGGTATAAGGTAAATAGAGGAATTTGTATATTTATAGTATACGACAATCAGTAAGTTGTTGTAATAGGACTCAAAATTTCAAATGCCTGAGCTAAGAGCTACGATAGATATGGATAACTGGTTTTTAACCGTCGTATCTCGCTCGCGTAAAACCATGTCTATGATTACATTACCGAAGGCGCCCTTCCCACCTTTCCTTGTTTAAAATCTTATGCTTTGAATGGAGGAGAAAAAATTGTCGTGGCTACCTCATATATCGAGATATAATCACCAGATTACCTAATTGCAAGACCTTGTGTCATTGACCTGTACATAACAAGCATCGTTAGGAGCATCCTATCGTGAGGATTATCATTTTTGACTCCTCTAAAACACCTAGTTGCTAGTATCAGTTCAGCGTAGGATAAACTGAATTAAATTTATTTTTTATAATAGCTCAAGAAACATATGCATTGATGGCTTTTATGTTGTAAATAAACAAACCCAAGATTCTTTTTCTTCCCCTGCAGACTAATGGAGATGGTCGATTCATGTCATAAAATAAATATTTGTCAGCGTCCGATTGTTTGTAGTTATCTACCAATAAGAAGTTAAACAAATACGAGAACTTTTCTTTCTTTACGATCTATTAGGAATTTCCATCAGATCCTAACAGAGGATCGAAACAAAAGCTACAACCAACTAAATAGTATTCGTTTCAAATTTTGACGCAAAGCCCGCAAGTTCGGCAGAGGAGGTAAGTCGATTAAATCGACGCCTTTAATCTAATGGTACTTATTTTATCGATCCTGAAAGGAGGAAAAGAATGTAAGTCTACCTCGGCTGAATTCGACCTCAAAACGTAA
>NC_068983.1:19939853-19941264 GCF_001194135.2 Octopus bimaculoides
TATATATATATATATATATATATATATGCGTGTGTGAGGGTGCATGGCCTAATAGTTAGGTCCTTTCATTCAAGATCGCGAGATCGTGGTTTCAATTCCTAAACTGGATGGTGCGTCGTGTTTTTAAGCAAAATACTTAATCGCGCGTTCCTCTGCGATCACTTCCACATCTGATGCATAATACAGCGTGCATCTGTTTAGGCAACATCGATTTGATGGAGGGATCGAGCTAATGTACGGAACATATATTTGATCACTATAGACAAATCATCTGTTGCAGGTCGTTCTGTAAAAACTGAACTCCCATATGTCGCTTCCGACGGGAGAGTCCATCATGTATGTATGTGTGTGTATGTTTGTGTATAATATTATGTGAGTGGAGGCGCAATGGCCCAGTGATTAGGGCGTTGTGTTTACTGAGCGAAAACACCAAAAAGCTCCACGAGGCTCCGGCAAGGGATGGTGGCCAGCCCTGCTGTACTCTTTCATCACAACTTTCTCTCACTCTTACTTCCTGTTTCTGTTGTGCCTGTAATTCAAAGGGTCGGCCTTGTCACACTGTGTCACGCTGAATATCCCCGAGAACGACGTAAAGGATACACGTGTCTGTGGAGTGCTCAGCTACTTGCACGTTAATTTCACGAGCAGGCTGTTCCGTTGATCGGAACTGGAACCCTCAACGTCGTAAGCGACGGAGTGCCAAAAACAACAATATTATGTGGGTAATAAACATAAAGCATGCTTTCCAGATTCATCTTCGGTTATCGGCTTCCAGAACTATCATAGAGTGGAATTTCTCCTGTTACTGGGTGCACATATGGAAATCTACGAGTGTCCGTAGAGCCTTCACAAAAGGATTTTAATACCAGAAAGAATAATCACCAAGTTTTTCGACAAAAAAGTGTCAGCATTAATATTTTCAAACAATAGTTAAAGACACAAACGTCTTCAGGTGAGTAAGGGCCTAAGCACTTTGGTGTTTGGAAAGTATATTTAGGAGTGCCCTTGCGGAATATTGTCTTTCTAATATGCTCTATACATCACAAATTTGCAAATTAGAATTAAGCTATATTTTTCCTAAATCTTAGCCTTAATTTCTGTGTATATATGTGTTCGTACGTTTACATAAATGCATGCACACACATACACACATACGTGTGTGTTTGTAGGGTAGTGTGTGTATGTGTAGCCTGTGTGTGTGTGTGTGTGTGCTTGCGTGCGCGGGCGCGTCCTCGTATGTATATGTCTGTACATTTATGTTTTTCTGAATGTGTTTGTATCTATCTACCGATCCATCCATGTATTTCTCTCTCTTCCTCTTCCTCTCTCACTCCCTCTCTATCTCTCTCTCCCTCTCTCTCTCTCTCTCTCTCTCTCTCTCTCTCTCTCTCTCTCTCTCTCTCTCTCTCTC
>NC_068983.1:19941825-19946230 GCF_001194135.2 Octopus bimaculoides
TATATAAATAGAGACACAGACAGATAGATACATATATATGCATATGATTGTGTGTGAGTATGTGTATATAAATTCAGTGTGGGGACAAGCTGTTCCATACGCCATTAAAACTTTTCTAAATGTTACTTTAACATAATTATAATCAAGAAGAAATAAACAACACTAGACGATTAACATGCATTATTTGTTTATTGTTCTTTTTTCTCAATTATGTTTTCGCTTATGTAACATCTGTGTATCAATGTTGAATATTATTCATTGTCTTGTTTTTCTTCAGAATTATGCTTATATTAATGCAATATTGTTACGAATATTTTGATGCCATATTTAACTGCTTATCATTCTTTCGACCTGTGCGTTTTCTATAGTCAGTCAACTCTTGACGCGCTGGAATATTTTCCTATGAATGGACGATGAATGAACTTTGCGAAGTAGACCTCTTTCGAGCTCGTATGTATCGTAGCTACCCGGCGCAAATCATCAACGGTACAAGTATCAATATTCAGATGACTTCATGTCCTGCATGTTGACTAACATTTTCTCAAGCGCAGCGTTAATCTTTATGGTCCCCACCTACAATACATCAAGCTGTTCCATAAGTTCCTAAAACAAACATGAAAAAGACAAAAGAAATAGTTAAATTTAGCCGGAACACAGTATAAAGCAAGAAATGAAGTGACTAGAAACATAACTCCATATTAATGGTAAATATTACATCGTGAGAGTTTCGATTAGTATCTATACATTACATATATGCGAAAGTATTGTGAATGTGAGGGAAAATATATAGATGCACGTAATCAAAATGAAACGACACATATTCGGTGCTGAAAAAAACCTGGCTTTAAGGCTATCGCGAGAGGCCTGGTTGGAGACCTTAACCTTCCGTGTTCAATTACTGTGCTTAGAAAATCTGAAAGTCTGCTGCAATTAGTGTGTGAAACTGAGAGGAGAATATGTTGCATAAAATTATAATTAACTGATCCTTCTGCATTTTCTTTTACCTAGAGCCAGTAACATTTCAGCATTCCCTCGTTTTTATATGTTGGGTTGAAAATTTGGATTCATTAAGTTCTGGCTTCTAAATTTAATTTCGTCTCTACGTAGTACATTTATTTTTTCATGTAGTCATTTCATGTATGCATTCTGTACTGGTTTCTCCTTATACTCTTTCATCTTCTGAATTACTTTTCCACCAACCTTCTCCCTTTTTTCTCCTAATACCACTCGTAACTTACATACGTAAACATATTTAACGTAAGCTTTTTCAAATGTATATCCACCAACATCTCATTTATATGTGACTCTGGAGATGTCCAAATCTTCCATTATGCTTTCACCCTGTATTTTCGAAACTACGCATAATGATTACTATTTTAAATATTTCCTCTTTAAAAAATCATCCTCACCTCCTTCACTACCAGAGCTTCGTCGTTCCTGAAGGAGGAACCCCACTTAGATTCCCTTCTATCGCTGCATATCTCTGGACATTTGTGACCAGTAGGCCCCAGGTAGCAGTTGATATCATCTCGCCATCTTATGGTTGGTCGACCTCTTAATCTTGTTCACTGTATTAGTGTCCATTCAGTCTTGCCTTAAAAGAAAGATGACAGAACGAATGCAATATACCGCTTTGTCTTGCCTTTGTTAACTATGAGAAGTCCTTTAACTCCATAGAATTCATGCCGCTCCTTACAACACTGAAGAACCAAGAAGTGCATCCTGCCTACACTGAAATATCAAAAGCTCTTTAAAGTGGTGCATTATTCATCATCAGGTTAAATCGAGATAGTAATAAGATGAAGCTGGTAAGGTGAGCAACGAAAGGCGACAGCCTCTCACCGAAGTTGCTTACATCGTGCCTGCAAGATGCTGTCATCAATAAAATCCAATGAGACAAGAAAGGCATCATTATTGATGGAGAACAACAGCCACCTGGACTTCACCGATGATATCTCGAAAACGCATGCACCTAAGGAAGTGCAGGAACAGGACCACATGTACCCACAACTACTAGTCAACCTGTCAGCTTCAACATAACCTGCGGAAAGACCAAAGTCATTTTCAACAGGTACGCTAGGCCACCGCCCACCACCGTAAACGGAAAATGATAGAAGAGGTAGACAGCTATAGTTACCTTAGTTAGATGGTGACGAATGACAGATATTTCCTCTGGAGACCAAGAGAAGAGTAGTGTTTCGTTGGGTGGTCTTTGGGAATGTGAAATAACCTTATGGGGAAAAATCATCAATCAATGAAAATCTGCAATTGAGAAATGTTAAGCCTTTTACTATAAATAACACCAATTCTTAAACCGGTCCAACCTGTTATTCATTTGACAGATTCGTAAGCGCAAAACGTATGACCCTGGGGCACGAATTGTTGTAATTGTATATATGTATATGTATATATTTGTGTGTGTCAGAGGCTGTGCAAGCGTGTATATTGAGCGTGTATATAGAAGTATGTGTGTGTGCATGTTAGACCTGAGTGTATGAATCTGTGTGTGCGTGCGTTTAAGCATTGTTTATATATTTGTGTGCATATCTGTGTTTGATAACCACGTTATGAAATACCAAATAGCTAATGGAACTGAGATAATTTGTTTCAACATTAAGTACATATATCTATCGTATAAACTTACTCTCTGTTTTCTATTAGAACTTTAATGAGATCAAAAATTCATACTAATGTAGAAATTAGTCAATGTTCAACAAATTTCATAATTGGAAATATTTCATTCCAGAAATCACTTTTTTTTTTACCAATTTTTATTAAAGTTATGAAAACTGTTAATAACATTTCTTCAGTCTTTTAATGTTCTACTAAGAATTATTTCTGATAAGTCAGCCAAACATTTATTGCTTCTTAGAATATAATATTGGAAATGGATGTTTGCGTTGTTGTGTTTCTTTTCTTTTGCTCATCTGAATTACAAAAATGTATTATATTCCGAAGAATTGATTGCTTTTATTCAATCTAACATATTTTAGTATCAATTTTTAAAATATTTGGTTGTGTTGATTGTTTTGTAGAGGTTCTGCCTTGTTTTCATTTCTATTTGAAATTCGACATTGATTTTTGTGTCACAGTTTTCCAACTAGGAATGCAGTGCATGGAACAAATAATGTTTATACTTAGTTATCATGCGTATTTACTGCTAGAAGTTATTCTGTTTTAAGACCGTCCCTTAGAACATTGACAAATTCGATATCATCTCAGCATCAACATTTTCTCTTTGTCTCCCTCTGCCTTCCTTACATTGTGTCTCTATCACTCTCATGCTGATATGTGTGTATGTGTGTATTTAAATTATGAATACATTAGACGTATCCAATATATATGTGAATAAATGGTAGATATATATGCATAATTAATACATACACATAATTTATATAACATGTAAGGCTGTGAGCTGGCAGAATATTTATCACGTCAGACGAAATGTTTAGCAGCGTTTCACCTCTCTTTACCTTCTTGAGTTCAAATTCCGCAGATGTTGACTTTACTCATCAGGCTTTCAAGGGTCGATAACTACAAGCTGATTACAGGGATCGATTATAATCGACTTATCCTCACCCACAAAATAGTTTATGCTGAAACCTGAAGCCAATATATAATACTATATATGAAATATTATAGTTCTATATTTAAAGGATGGGGAATTATGTATATTATTTACATTTGACGGATATTTCTCCTCATCTTGTTTTTCGTTAACGCAACGTTTCGGCTGATATAGCCTCCAGCTTTTATCGGGTGCCTTCAGGAAATTTCGAACCTGGGTTCCCATTCCTAAGGCATTTTATGATGTTGTTGTTATTATTATTATTATTATTATTATTATTATTATTATTAACATTATCATTATTATTCTGGTCACTGCTTGGAATCGAACACCGAATCGTTGGATTAGTAGCCCGCGCTCTTAACCACTACGCCATATGGTGTTGTATTAACAACAAACAAGATGAGGTCAAATATCCGCCAAATGTAAACAAGGCAAATAATGAAATATTATTTATGAATATGTAAATATAGTTTTCTGAGTAGATGCATTAATGTGTGCCTTGTGTGTGTGTGTGTGCTTCAGTTTCTTCATATGTATGAAGGCGTATGAAGACGTATGAAGACGTATTTCATATCAAACTGAAACCGTAATGGTTACAATTACGCTTAAGTTAAATTCGAAGCATTAGTGTACCCATAAAAGTTTGGGAATCTGAAGAGTTACACGTCTATATCTACGTTTATTCGCAAAGGTATAAGTGTACTGCGAAACGGGTAAAATAATTTATTACGCTGGGAAAGGGCCGTAATGCTACGGAGAACAAGTGGTTAAAGGAATAAATTCAACTCGCATACCTATTGGCTTTTTACAGTATATATATATATATATATATAT
>NC_068983.1:19946968-19955212 GCF_001194135.2 Octopus bimaculoides
AAGAAGACTAAGAGTAAAAGATGTTTTATATGACACATTCTACCAGCGTCCCAAGTTTCAAAGTGTTTCGTTAGTGTTTCGTTAAGAAAATACTGGCTCCCCCGTTTTAAAATAGATCCATATATATATATATATATATTTACTCTTTTACTTGTTTCAGTCATTTGTCTGCGGCCATGCTGGAGCACCGCCCTTAGTCGAGCAAATCGACCCCAGGACTTATTCTTTGGAAGCCTAATACTTATTCTATCGGTGACTTTTGCCGAACCACTAAGTTACGGGAACGTAAATACACCAGCATCGGTTGTCAAGCGATGTTAGGGGGACAAACACAGACACGTAAACATATACACACACATACATATATATGCGTGTGTGTGACGCACACTACTTTCAATTTCAATGTGTCACCCTCTAATTCCTCGATCAACTAGTTAGAGAGACTATTTGTATGGTTGATGAACTAATAAATACAGCCACACACGCACATATTAAAAACTGTGTTTGGTATGTATTTCTATTAGATCGCCAAACCACTGACAGAGAAAGCTCTCAATTGGTATATATGGAAAATTATCGTCCATTCCTACAACAGAAGTTTTGCGAGATAAAATGCAATATTTCCAGTCTGCACACAATTTGATGGTGCCAGCAAAACTGCGAAGTTACTGTCATACTGCTCTATATAATAATATGAATGCACGTATATGTACATGCATATATATCCATTTATGTATACAAAAGTTTGTATGAATGCGCGTGTATGTATATACATATATATATGTGTGTGTGTGTGTGAGTGGGTGAGTGTGTGAGTGTGTCTGTGTGTCTGTGTGTGTGTGTGTTAGTATTCAAATATTGATAATTTCCAACAATACATTTAAAGCAAGCATTAAATGTGTTCAAACGTGAATAACCCTTAGAACTTGATCCCAGCTTTATAATTTTGATGGTTGCTAACTGCAGTCACTTCATATTTTATTAAATATAGGCCGTATAGGGTTAATAACAGATCAAAGAAAAGAAGAAAAGAGCTCGATGTTTGAACTCCATCATCGTTGAATGACGTCTTGGTATTAAATAATAAAATGACGCCATCTGTTTTTCAAAATAATTTTGATGGTTTCGCACGTAGGATATTATGGTCATTAGATGCGTACATTTTGTGCTTATTCAATAATGTAAAATCCCACATATATAATACATCAAAGAAAGTATTATGAATCAGCGAGAGCCAACAAGAGCTAGCGAGACCAAACAAGAGGAAACGAGAGCCAGCGACAGACAGCGAGAACCAGCGAGATCAACGACGCTAGTGTGACCTTCGAGAACGATTGAGAGAACATCCCTTATACAAGAAATAACAGCACTGTATACTTATATCTTATTCTGCTATTTTAAATATGAAAAGATACAGTGGAATTTGTAAGTACATATACACTGCATTTCAACAAAACACGGAACTAGTACGGTTTAGAATGATTTTACTCTATGCCTGATCCATTGAAGCTGAACTGAATGAGACAATAATAACAGGAAATTATTTAGGAACCAGCGAATGAGACATGCCCCCAGCATTGGTGATCATTCTGCCGTAAATATTAGAGAAAAAATGAATCCCAAAACGACGCCACACAATTTTACACATCAAGAAACAAAACACTAAATAATGTAGATCCTAATGCAAAAGATATAACAGATCAGTTTGCAGTTAGAAAGTTTTAGTTCACACACGTGAACAGACAAAGCGCAAAATGAATCTATTAAATCAACAGTAACAGTGCTACACCTCAGCTTTGGCAAATATAATTACACACATACATGCCTACATGTATAGAGGGAGATAGAGAGTTAAATGTCTTCAACACGTGTCATTATAATTATATTACTCTGTCGATTTGCATATCAATTGCCTTCTATATATGGGTACATGCATGTGCATATATATTTATTTATATATGTTTGTATATGTATATTTTATATATGTTAACATTGATGTAATATCTATTACATAACTAATAAGTGTATGAAACAGCTGTGAACGAATGAAATAAACATTTGCTTTCTCAACTCATATCTCTCATCTGTTACATATATAAATATGAAATATGCTGAACCGTAATTTTCTTTTGTCTTTCTGTATTCTTTTTTCATTCTCTCTTCTCTTTTTTTACTCTTAATCCTTTTTGTCGAAGAGCGTAGTTTCGAAAGGCAAAATACTTTTCTATTCTTCCCGGGCATTAAGCTAATACACCTGCTTGTTGTTCCTACACCTGTCTTCGTCTTTTTTTATCCTTAATTTTGAACTATATATATATATATATATATATATATACCAATATCTACATATTTGCAATGGTTATGCGTAAATTCTGCAGCTGTTTTAACGCAGTTATTAAATATTGCCATACGATGATGCAATTTACACTACGGGAGAAAGGCTTCGTATTCTAATCACCTTTCGAAAAATAATTAATTAATTAATTGAAACCGATGTATCTCTTTCCTCGCCTCATATAGATTCATAATACCAGTTTCCCGATTTCTGTAAATTATATATTCCTCCTTGGACGGGACGCTGTTACATCACAGGATTTCACGTTTCTGTTGGGTAAATGGACTGCCAGAAAGTGAAATGAAATATTTTGCTCAAGAACCCATCGTATCCCACCGTCCACGAATCGAAACCGCGATCTTACGATCACGAGTCGAATATCCCTAATTAATAAGCCATACGCCCCCACTTCGAAACTTAATTAATATTACCTGAATGATATTATAGTTATTTTGATTTCGTCAATGATTTATTCACGAAGAACATTTTTTTATAACTATACATGTTTGGGTTTATTTATTTATTTATTTTTTTAACGAAGAAAGACGTGGGTAGAAATTCTTGCCGTTGCTTTCTTCATTGTTTCGTTATCCATTTTCCATCCATTTTCTTTGCCCACAATACTTAGTAGGGTCTTGAGCGTAGGATCCTCAGGCTTGTACTTTAGAAAGTCCTATCAGAGGCAACCTTCAATAGACTTTCCAGCTGGATTCCCAACTGTGACCAATTAAGGCTTTGGATATTATCCAACGATTTCATACTCGGTCCGACCCTGCATATCTTGCTGTTTGGCACGGCTTTCCTACAACAGTTTAATCACTCGTCTGTCGTACCAGAGCTGTCACTTCACAATGCGGAGAAGTAGCGGCGCGATCTAGAGAGACTCTCTGATCTCCGAGCTACACATCCTGACCAGTAAATGTTACTCCAGAAGTCCTACGGAGGTACCCGACTTCTCCTTCTATTCGCGGTCATCCTGATTCGTTCATGGTTTTCAACTGCGTTATCATTAATCATTCATCTTTTATTTGCTTCAGCTTTAAAATTATTGCCATGCTGTAACACTGGCTATGAACCTATGTAAAAGCAACAGCCAAGGATCGAAAACAATGTTAATTGTCAATACAGTCAGCAGCAACCACACCACCGACAATGCCGACAACAACAACGTTAACAATAAGAGCAGCAGCAGCAACAACAGCAGCGACAACAATAACAATAACGAAACGATGAATTAATGGAATTTAAATAACACTAAATAAATGTTTTAACAGCAGCAATACATAACCATCAACGACAATGATATTTGGCACGAAAGCAGCCGCAAGGTCTGTAATTTAGGGAAAGGGGTTAGTCAGATAAATTGTCCCTTGAACTTGGTTTGTACTGTACGTTATTGATCCCGAAAGAATTAAAATCAAATTTGACATTGGAAGGATTTGAACTCAGAACGTCAAAAAGTAAATACTGCAAGGTATTTTCTAATCGTTTCTAAGGATATCGCTAATCCGCTGCCCTAATATCAACAGTAGTAGTTATTAGTGTTAGACAGATGCAAATGATTAAACTAAACGGAATTAATAATTGTATACTATTTAATTCATAGACCGGAGACAGTTCAAAAGACGGGATAACGTCAGAATAAAACGATACACATAAACATGAATCACGATGATGATTGTTATGAAGATAACTATGATAATGATGATGATGATGACGACGACACGATGTAGGAGGAGGGGCTTCCGACGACGACGACACGATGTAGGAGGAGGGGCTTTCAACGACGAAGACGGCTATGACGGCTGCAGCGGTAGCAGCGGTGATGATGACAATGGATGTAGTGGTTTAAGTCCTTTGTCTCACAGATAAGGTCTGATTGCTCTGACCATTGATTGAAGGTATTCCGTAGTGAGATTCCCGTCTTCTTATTGTTTTTTTTCGAAGAAGAGGACTAAGTTATCTAACGTGTTTTCTTACCCTGTTCGACGGATGTGTAATTTGAGGGAGATTTGACTGTTGTACTTTTAAACAGGTTGATCGACCACGGTGGAGTCCCTGAATGAAATTTGGTGTTTGTTTTATTGAGCTTAATATTTCCTTTGAGTGAAAAAGTGAGGGACAATGATGGCGATCGAGATAAGTGGAGGAGAAGCAAGCAAAAACAATGTTTTTTTTTCGTTTTTTTAATCGAATGACTAAGAAAGAGTGTTAACCAAGACCGCATAGATAACAACACTATCTACAGCCAAGTAATAGATAATGCAATTTTCTTTTCATAAAAGCCAACACCAATAAATAAAAACTGTAATGACGTATGTGGCTGGAGAGAGAGCGAGAGAGCAGGTGTTGTCTGATTCATTAACAATCAGTAATGAAATGATATTGATTGGGTACGAGGTAAAAAAAAAGTAATCAACTAGAAAGATGTGTTAGATTAGTTGTAAGGGTAAGTAGAGTATGGGTATGTGATTGTAGCAGTAGTCGTGGTGTTGATTTTTGACAGTGTTGCTGGATCCATTGTAGGGAAATACAAATAGAATTACTACTGAACAAATACTAACATTCAAAATATGTAACGCTGTCTGCAGCGCTAGAAAATGCTATCTTTTGATAACTTTTGTGGTTGTTCGCCTAACGTAAACAGAACAGCAATTCAAGATGGCTTAGGTTTCTATGAAGTGCGAAATTAACGCTTTTACGACTTCTTAGATTAATAATAATCTCTGTATTTGCTTTCCTTCTCCAAACAATAAAGACTATGACGTCTTCAAACACAATTATCATTTCGTATATATTATGGTTTATGCGAGTACTATACCTATATCTATGAAGACAAAAGTTAGATACGCTACAACAAGAAGTTGTATACTAGATTTTCTGCTGTGTTGAAATCTTCATTATTTAAGCCATTATTAACTGTACTTTAAATTTTAAGTAATATTCCTTTGGATGCTGAATAGGCACAAGGCATGAAATTTGTGGGGAGGGGCTAAGTCGATCACATCGACCCTGTACTTGACTGGTATTTAATTTATCAACTCCGAAAGGATGAAAGAAAAAAAGTCAACTTCGGCGGAGTTTGAACGCATGGATGCTGAAATAATGCTGATAAGATTTGAAGCAACTGCTGCAAAAATGGGACTAAAAATCCACAACTTACAAACCAAAGTAATGCTAGTTAACAACTGTAACCATAAGGAATATAGAAGGTGCCGTTTACATAGATATGTTAAGAGGTAATGTTTCGAATGTTGCACGATAAAATAATTCTCGATTAGTTAAAATTTTCATCTTGATTCAAATGAAGTAAACAAAATCCGACTAGTAATTAATAGTGATTTATATGGAAGTGATCAGATAATTTCCCAAGTTTCAGGCATGGGAGACAATTATAATAATGTTTCAGCCATAATTAGATTCAATAAGCAAAGCAGATTCGATTCAAACTTCTTTTTTCAATTCACGTTTGTTTTCCTTTTACATACTTCTTTCTTTCTTGCCTTTAACCCTCCAACGCGGAGTATAGGCCAGTTATAATTGAATTCCATGTCGCATAATTTTTCGCTTCTGTACTTATATTCTGCCATGAATGTCCCCCTTTCTCTAGTTCTTTTGTGTTGATCTACGCCACGAGTTCTTAGGCCTACCCCTCTTTCTATATCCATCAGGATTCCACTGTAAAGCACTTTTCGCTGCATTTGGTGTGTCTTTTCTAATTGTGCTACCAATCCACTTCCACTTTTTCTTAAATATTTACTACTTAATCGAAACTTGTTTCGTTCTTTGCCATAGCTGCATATTGCTTATGTGTTCAGGCCATCTGATTTTAAGTATACTACGCAAGCACCTGATTACGAAAGCACTGATAGTTGACAAGTCTTTTACATACTGATACAGACATACTAAGTTATTTAATCACTAATAAAATGCATAGTTTAAGAAAACAAAAAAAGATGAATTTTTTTAAGGGATGTAAATGAAGTTCACCAATAACACCGAGATAACTATATTGTGACAAAATTAGTTGAAAATATTTCCAATTTCCTAACTTTTATTAATCTAATTGTAGATTGCTTTTATGATTCTTAGAACAATGTTTGTAATTTTTAGCGAATTAGATTTGTCTTTACATAAATATTTTACATTGTTTTTACTGTTTAATTGAATAATTATATAAACTCGTTGCGCCTGATAAATAAATAATTAAAAACACTTGTCTGTACATCTCTTGTGTTATGATTTGTTAATTTTTCATTTTCGATTTATTTTCTGTTCGTGTATGTTTTAATGTATTTGGTTATTTTTTTTTACAGTAATAGCAGAGACGACACGAATTATACTGTCTCGAGTCCTAGAAATCGTAGAACCGTTCACCCAGGATTCATGATGCGTAAGTTGCTAAGGACACAGCACTATCCTTGAAAAAAACACCAGTCCATTTCAGGGCTACTCATTTAAAGTTGAATGGACTTCAGCAAAGTGAAATGAAGTGCTCAAGAACATAATAAGTTACCAGTTACCTGAATTCAAACCACGATCTTGTGATTGTGACTGCTACATCCTATTTACTAGGCCACTCACATTCCCACTGATTACTAGTATTGCACTACTACTACTACTACTACTACTAATAATAATAATAATAATAATAATAACTTCTTTATAGTCCAGAATGACACACAAATGTATAAAAATATATATCTCACAAAAGTCTTGGAAAATCATTTCTGCGATTACTGTGTAAATTAATATCGTGTAAAAATGAGATTCATTTTAATGATTTAAAGAAAAGAAGCCACAAGAGTCAAAAAATTATTCATTAAAACGAGGATGAAATATGATCATCGTTTTATCCGTCTGCTTGTGTGTGTGTGTGTGTGTGTGTGTGTGTGTGTGTGCGTGCGCTGAAAGTAGTGTTTTCCACAAAATCATTTTCCCTGGTCCATTACGCAAAATCGTTTGTACCTTTCCAAAGTTATCTTCTTAAAGTGAAAACTGAAGTTACTAAGAAGACTGGGCAGACGACGAAGATGCCTGCTTCTACTCCTTTCAAACTTTCCCCGCGTACGATCCCTTTTGATATAATCATCTGTCATAGAGATTTTGACTGACATTCTTGATCAAAGGAAGGCGTCAAGTTGGTAATGACGTCCGACACTGCTGACGGCAGAGTCCATGTTATACATTTCCACAAGAGAACAACCCTTGTCCATAAAACGAGTGCGGAAAGGCATCATTATTATATGTTTATGTACATCAGTGTTGCAGAGTATGAACACCGCACACAGTTAAACATACGATATATGTATATGAATAAACATTGGAAGCATCGAATCTGTTCATATTTTACAGGCACGAAAATAAATTTTAAACGAAGTATAGCTGTGAAAACAGCAGAAGAAGGACTGGGTGTTTACCGTTTTAAGACGGTAAAAAGAAAAAAAGCTTATAAGCATGCAGCTACGAGAATCGAACGCTGTGCTCTTCAACTACGAGAATCGAACGCTGTGCTCCTCAACTACGAAAATCGAACGCTGTATGCCTCAGTTCCTAAGATGAGTGCTTGACCAATAAATAAGCTAAACGGACTATTATAACATAGTATTGCCAGTTTCAATGCTAAATAAAAGCGTTTCGGGATCTATTTTAAAACGAGGGCGCCAGTTTTCATTTATGTTTTATGTAGTGTTTTTGGTACGGAAAGACTTTCAAACTTCGTATACTTATCTATTTTGTGTTATAGAACAGAAAAATATTTTTGTATTCGAATTTATTTCATGTAAAAAATTGTCTTAGTTCGATAATTTCTACTAATCACTGATGTCTATTCAGTTGAAAACAGTTCGCGTTGTAACGGTGTATACCGCATTAATCCCCTAACCTTAACTAGACTGTTAACCGTAACC
>NC_068983.1:19955670-19956682 GCF_001194135.2 Octopus bimaculoides
TAAAAGATGTTTTATATGCCACATTCTACCAGCGTCCCAAGTTTCAAGGTGTTTCGTTAGTGTTTCGTTAAGAAAATACTGGCGCCCCCGTTTTAAAATAGATCCGTGTTTCGAATGGGAGAGCATTTTTCTCTGTCTGTCTGTCTATCTGTCTATCTGTATGTATGTATGTATGTATATATGTATGTTTGTATGTATGTATGTATGTATGCATGTATGTATGTATGCATGTATGTCACGTCACTCTTGGGGGCTACTTGTAAGATGTAGCCCAGTACCATCTGCTGCATGGTCGGGTCATCAGCGACTAAACTGGCAAGCCTATCAACCTTGCTTGATGAGAAGGTTGACGGTTGGACATCCAGCAGAACGGAAAATAAGACCTGTCACTGTAAAAAAATAATCATGCGCAGGCATCGCTTGGAAAGGGAGTAAGACCTATTCCCAAAAATGTCGCGTCCTAGCCTTCGCACGTGTAGGGCTTTCATTTTCCTCACGTGACAGCAATAATCGAACATGACTTTGTATGTTTTTTTTTTATATATATGTCTTCACTGGGACATTCCACAAGTACTCCTTTAACTACCATTGGCTATAGCTTCTACTATATTGTGTGTTCTTTTGTATGTATTTATGTATGTATGTATGTATGTATGTATGTACAAACACGCACACACACACACATATATATATGTAAATAGAATCAAAGATACTTCCCAAACAACAGGTTCATAAAGCAAGTTCCCAGATTCTATGCCGTATTTAAGCCTCCTTGGTCGGGACATCGGTCCGTCGCAAAATCATTACTTTTCTTAGCTGAGTGAGCTGACACAACGTGAAATGAAATATGTTGCACTAGAACACAATATATCACCCGATACATCAGTGGAATAAAAGCACAATCTTACTGTCATGATGCTACACCCTAACAACTGACCCTCACTCCTCCACACACACAGACACTCAGACATCCATATATACATATATAAATATATATATATATATATATATA
>NC_068983.1:19957824-19958578 GCF_001194135.2 Octopus bimaculoides
TATATATATATATGATTGAGATTCAGTTGAATGAGGTTCTTCGGTTGAAGCACCAAGTCAGTGCGGTATTATCCGTACAACTGAAAATACATACATACATATATACATACATGCATGCATGCATGCATGCATACATACATACATACATACATACATACATACATACATAAAAGCATATGTATATGCTTTTATGAGTTTCCATCCGTTTGCAAGTTTAATTACATGTAACTCTCCGATATTTATGGGCCATACGCCTCTATCTCTATAGATAAATATATCTATTCATTATTGGCATCTATTCTTCCGGAATTCTCCACTTTCACTGCTGACAAACAACATTTTGCAGAGATATATTGCTGAGTAACATATTATGGCATATTACAGATGTATATATTGATTCCACTCAGTTCCGCTACATAATGGCTATTCTTTCTGCTATGAGACACATCTGAAACACTCTCCATCCTTTGATTGGTTCCCAATTCTATCTAAGCATTGTTAGATAGACAGACAGACAGCCTGTTAGATAGATAGATAGATAGATAGATAGATAGATAGATAGATAGATAGATAGATAGATAGATAGATAGATTGATAGATAGATAGATAGATAGATAGATAGATAGATAGATAGATAGATAGATAGATAGATAGAAACCCACTAACACAAATATATAATTACGCTCGGGGTGGTGCTTAAAACTATTCGCTTTCTTTTAATTGTTTCAGTCATTTGATTGCAGCCATACTGGAG
>NC_068983.1:19959241-19961231 GCF_001194135.2 Octopus bimaculoides
ACTTTGTCCCTCTCGGGTCCGTGCCTCATCGCGTTCGTACACACATAATTTTTCTCGTCTGGCCGTAAAGCCTTTTCTGTTTGTTTTCCTGTCTTGTTTTTTGTCCGCCACTTCATTCCTCCATGGCTAGATTTAATTTGCGTATACAAATTTAATCTGCGATCCATGGGACGAGCCGTTTTAGCGATGCGTCCTGCCCAAGCTCGTCGAAACGCCAGTGTTAAAACGTGGGTGGCTGATGATCACATGATAATCAACGTGTACGAATATAATTAAATCATTAGTTTCTCAGTCAACATACACTTTATATACTGTACAAAAGGTATTAAACGAATCAAAAATGTATAGTATAGCATAGGTATCTTGCCAAGATCAGATAAGGATCAAGGTGAACTACTCTGAGTGGGCCTTCTCCATCGCCGCGACGTGATGCCAGTTGCCCTTCATAAGATTCAGCTTCTCAAAATTACCATCTGACAGGGTGACTCCCTTGACTCTCAAAATATCTTTGCTTATAGAGAATAGGCGCTCAACTGAAACACTGGATCGGGATGGCAGTGTTATACTTCGTGAGCAAGTCGATCGAGACCTGCTCACCCAAAAAGGAGACTTCAATCACGACCTCTTTTGAGGCGGTCTCCAGCCAAGTCTTCACCAAGTTCTGCGCCTTAGATGTCATTGAACTGTTGCTCCTGCTTTTCCGGAACCGAGTGATGTTGCTGAAAAAATCATCTTCCTCATCTTCATTGATGGTGGTGGTGCTACCCTCCCCTTTGGTCTCCATTAAGGCTGTCTCTACGATGGTCTCTATGGCGTTTGTTACTCTGCAAATCTGGCTGTTTTTTATACTGCTCCACCCAGGCGAAATCTGGTGAAGTATACATGTGTGCCTATGTGTGTTTTTTTACGAGCGTGTGCTACGTGTTGAGTGTGTACGCATGAGTGGATGTGTATTGATTTAGACACAAACATTTGTGTATTAGACAAATATACAAACAAAAGATTCTGGTGTAGTGTTTTGGTGCTCAATCCTATTTTACTTCCCTCTTATTCGAAGGTCAATAAATAATAATCAATTAAACTATTGGGTTAGCAATTATCTTTTATATATTTTGGAGCTCTTGCTGCATCATGACCGCAGTTTGATGACTCATATTAAAATAAGTTAATCTAATTCAATTGACATGTAGATGCGTGCATGCATACATACATACATGCATACCTACATGCTTTTATCCACACACAAACACACACACATATATTCGTTATTGGTAACAGAAGCAAATTTAGTTCAAAATAGCGTTCTGTATATTACACTAAGGAAATATATACTATTGAAAGCCTGGAGACTACTGTAATCGTCTCGAATATAGACGTCTAGTGTTCAAAAATAGAGAAAAGTTAGTTGCAGACGAAAGTTGTCTAGATACATGATTGGCTACTAAAATCTCTATACGCAAATAAAAATTGTTTTCTCGAGAAGAATACCGCAGTTTAGAAGGTTTTTTGACTATGTATACATTTTCAGTATGTATATCAATAATTTGCTTTAATTCTTCTTCCGTCGCTAATAATGAAATTTCAATTCAGTCTGCTGCTAAATGCAACATTAGTGATCTTTCTATCAACGTTTAATATTACCAACTAACCTCAGATATTTGCTTGCAACGGGGTAACAGTGAATATCTGATAATGATGAAGCTTAAAATAGCAAAAAACAACGTATTTGCAATGTCACTATAACTGGTGTTGTGGTTACCTCCTCCTGCTGCCGACAATTTTCTGTTTTATTAAGAGCATAAGTTTATTAGAGATGCTTTTTCAAGACGAATACCACAGTTTAGAAGGCATTCAACAGTATATAGATTGGCATAAGTGTGTGTCAGTGCGTGTGTTTATATATCATTATCATTATTATTATATGTATATATGTGTATATATATGCATACACACACACACACACACACACACACACACACATATATATATA
>NC_068983.1:19964867-19965382 GCF_001194135.2 Octopus bimaculoides
TATATATATATATATATGTATGTAAATATATGCATATATATACATATATATAAATAGGTGTAATGAACATATTTATGTATAAGTATATATACTATACATCATTTATGTACGTATGTATGTATGTATGTATATATCTATGTATCCATGTATTTACGTATGTGAATACCTATTCATTTCTTTGAGTTAGCACTGCGTATTCATAAATGTGTAATTGTGTGCAGATGACATGTACACATATTAGTAAATGTGACGGTGCCTAATGCATGTCCGAGAATGCGTGTGTGTATGTGGGTATTTTGAGCATGATTATGAGACAAATAAAATCGTCACCTAGACACACTAATATGTATGTACATAAGTAGAAATGTATATGCATACATGTGTGTGTGTGTGTGTGTGTGTGTGTGTGTGTGTGTGTGTGTGCAGTTTGATGTCAATCATTAGATATATATGTATACAATAGATCCTTGTAGGCAGATTGATCTATGCGGTAAGAAGCTTCTTTCTCAATCACA
>NC_068983.1:19966034-19967138 GCF_001194135.2 Octopus bimaculoides
ATATATATATATATATATATATACATATACTTATATGGGTACAGGACGTCACCCACAGTAAACAACATGAAATACGAAAACATGATTTCAATACGCAAACAACGAGAGAAACAAATGGAAAACAGGACAATTAACACAAAGAACGACCATTTATCAGGTGTCGGCCGTCTATCTACTTCTCATTTCGAACATTGTACGAAAATATGAGAAGACAGTTGTTCCCATAGGTACCAAAATAAATTTTGGGATTTATGTAGGGTCAAATTTGGGAACAAAAACAGAACAGTTGAGATATACAAGGAAATCGAACGAAAACAAACATCGAAGATTGTTAGACCAGAACGAGGTTAAAATAGCGAACGCTGGAGGAAAATTCTCTTTGAAAAGAGAAAATATAGAAGAGAGAGATAGAATATGTCCAGTACTTAGGACAATCCTGAAGGAAATGAAAGATGATTGCGTGAGGACAAAAAAGATGGACGGCAAAAATATCAATTCTGTAGACGAATTTTTCGTCACGGACAAGTGTATTTTGGAACAGGGGGCTTGCAAGTCTACCAGTTAGAATGAAGCGCATTGTAGAAAACGAAGGAGAGTATATTTTAGATTAAAAAAGAACTTTATCTTAATTTTGAAAAATAAAAGAAGTATACAAGAAACCGCATTATTAATGGGATGACCCAATATATATGTATATATGTGTGTGTGTATGTTTGGGTGTGTGTTTGTGTATGTGTATACATCCATTTATTACTATATGTGCCCATATTCTGTCTAAAAACGGTCTCATTAGTGATATGTAGTGCTTTATTACTAAGAGAGAGAGAGAGAGAGAGACAGACAGACAGAGAGAGAGAGAGAAAAAGAGAAAGAGACAGAGGTAAATCTGAGAGAAAAGGATAGATAGATAGATAGATAGATAGATAGATAGATAGATAGATAGATAGATAGATAGGTAGATAGATAGATAGATAGATAGATAAAGACTGATAGCATTCATGAAAGGGAAAGTGATTGATTTTATATGTATCATATGTTTACATCTAAGTGCATGAACATGTATAAGGTTATGTATTTGTGTGTACACACACACACACACACACA
>NC_068983.1:19967523-19973002 GCF_001194135.2 Octopus bimaculoides
TATATATATTTATATATATTTGTGTGTGTGTGTGTATACATATATGTGTATATGCATATATAAATATAAACATACAAATATGCATGTGTATATTTAAGTATATATAAATATTTACACATTTATATATATATATGTATATATATACATACATATTTATGTATTTTATATACATATATATGAGTGTGTGTACATACAGACTTACACACGCACACACTTTTATATACACACACAAATACATAATATTAGTGAAAATATTATTTTTACCATTTCGTCATCATTATTATTATTATTATTATTATTATCATTATTATCATTGTTATTATTATTATTATTATTACTATTATTATGCACTCATACATTTAGACCCTCCCTGACAATCTACTTTCTATTAACTCCGGCGTAAATCATGTTTCGTTTTCATCTCATGCATTCCCGCCCATACATATATTTTTTTACAGAAAGGTACGCACATGCACTTGCGTATCCATACACACATATGAAAACACATGCACGCAGATACACGTACACACACACACATTGACAAACATACTCACGCATGCACCTGAATGCACACATTCACTCACTCATGCGTTCGCATGCACATGCACATTTGCTTTTGTGAAAAGCAAGCCTCTTACTATGTCTAAATACGAACATTTCTATTCATTTGATATCTGGTTTTTCACTTATTAATAATTATGATGCTTCATTCATATACAATTCCTGTATATCTTGCTTCATATATATTACACTTCCGTATGTAGCAGTTTAGAGAGCAAATTCTAATGAGAGCCGAAGCCTTATGTATTTAAATGTGTACATGTAGCACGAATCAAACACTATATGTAACATATTGTAAGATAACTCATATGTTAGACTACAAAATTTATGCCACGGTTTATTCTCATGAACATTACATAGTTTAAAGCTTTACAAACTGAATAAGTATCATATCACTTATCATCTTCCTTGGCCGCTGTAAGGAAACAGTCATGGTAAATACGGGCAAATACGAAGTCAAGTCAGTCACTCTCACCAAAATATATATATTTTTTTTTGGCTGCATTGCCTTCAGCGTTCGTGTGATAAATGGTGTTGCTCTTCAAGTTATGTAACCTAGGTTGAACTTTAATCGTTCCTGCTTTCTTTCTTTTGTTACAGAGTAAACATGGCCGCTCTGCTGACAGTGTGCAACAAGGAAGAACAGAAGCCAGTGCTCCAATTTCTCTCGTGTGAAGATGTGACAGGCGTTGAAGCTCATCGGAGGCTTTCAGTACAACATAAGGGAACAACGCTCTGTGTGTCGAAGTTTTATAATGGCCGGACAAACATGAATCAAGAGGAGAGTGCAGAACGCCCATTAATCTCTACCACTGATATGAAGATACAACAAGTTCCAAACATGGTTCTGGCGAACCTACAACTGACCGTCTATGAGGTGACATGTTCTTTGTAAATTTGTCGTGAATGTGCATACAAAATCGTACTCGAGTCTGTGCAAGCTGTGTGTGAAGAGAACTTAGCGAAGGGCATATGGGCAACCGTGTGGTAATATCTATCAGAGTTTACACGACCGCTACAACGATGAAAGTAAAGAGAGAATAGTCACAGGAGATGATAGTGGATCCATCACTTTGAACCAGAATCCATAAGGCAGACTATGAAGCTGAAACATTCCGGAAAATCAACCTTCCACAGAATACTTCGTGCTAAGTGTTTTGTGGGGGCGCAAAAGTGGCCATTGC
The DNA here is from genome assembly GCF_001194135.2 of Octopus bimaculoides. Lineage (NCBI taxonomy): Eukaryota > Metazoa > Mollusca > Cephalopoda > Octopoda > Octopodidae > Octopus > Octopus bimaculoides. The sequence continues at coordinate 19,969,269 of NC_068983.1, forward strand.
TGGAACATTACCCCGAAAAGGGATCTACAGTTACCGGTGTATGCTGCAGTGAAACACTAGCCAACAATCTGAAACCAGCAATCTGAAACGCCGAGGTCTAATGTCAAAGCAAGTCTTATAGCTGCACGACAATGCACGCCTACATACAGTCGCCTACTCCGTCGGAACCATTGAAAAATTGAGTTTCGAGTGGCTGGTACATCCTGCATAAAGTCCAGATCTTTCCCCTTCCGGTAACCACCTCCTTGGATCGCTCAAACATTCTTTACGAGGTCGTCGATTCATTACGGCCAAAGAAGTGCAGGAAGCGGTGCATAAATAGCTGCTCGCCCTGCAGCAAACCTTCTTCTGTGATGGAATAGCAAGCAAGTGGACCTCTGGAAGAAGTGCAGAGAAAAGCAAGGTGATTACATCGAGAAATGATGTAATTCTTCAACCGCTGCTTTTGTTTTAATAAATTATAGAAATGACAACTTATTTACACTTGATTACTTATTTACACATCAAAAGCATAAGCAACATTGATCCAAGGAAATAACTTAATGGGGCTGTGTAAACGGCTAGATATAGTAACTACATCTCTCGAACAATGTACCCAACCTCCGGGGGAAAACGAAGGTCGCATGGGGTAATATCTTCCTTGATATGCAATCTCCGAGAAAGAGAGGGAAAATTTACTTGTTTTCGAAGCCAGAACTGACCAGTTGTTGATCAATAATAAATATATCAAAAACAAAAACCTGAAATTATGGCACAAAGAGATTAAGCTAACCTTTTTAAATACTAACGAATGACTCTATCGTCAGACCGCAGATGTTGCTCACACAGTAGAATGACGCTCATATGCTAAAGAAAAGGATATTCTTATTGTAACGCGAAATAAAACGAAGCCTACCATTTTTGTCATAATTTAACTGGTGCGATTTGTGTTGACTTACATATCAGAAACGCCACGTTCTTTCAGTTGTGTTCATAAATATGCTTATAAGTTTTTATATATATTCCTTTTTGAATATTGTTAAATTCTATATTCCATAAATATTTCTACATAAATAAATTCATTTATTTCACCTGAGCCACAGAGTAATCAGCGTGTAAAGATAATGACGAATGTGTATAACCATTACTGTTTCGATTCCCAGTTGAAGCCATTTCACTTGACAGCCATCATTATATTCCTCATGAACGTAAAGTCCTCATAAAATCCAGTGTATTCCTCACCTCGTTCAATAAATTCATATTATCCAGCAAAGAAACATGAGCAGGTTTCTTTTAGTTCCTTCGATTAAGCAGAAACAGAAGTCACAACTTCAAATCATATTTTAACGTCTCAAATAATGCGGTTTGCGTTGAATTTAGTAGACGACCGAAATATAAAACAACAAAATAAAGAATGCGAGGCGATGGTCGAGGTCGGAAAACTCTCGATAATAGATCTACATCTTCAGTACAGACAGCGACAACGATAACAGTAAGACACACCTTGCATCTAATCAAATATAACCAATAAATTATTTGGTATTATTTGGTATTTGCCACCTGATATTTCCACTTCGTAGTTTTCTTTCCGCCGTCGTCCATTTTACGAATGGCTTCTGTTTACATTTAGTGTCATCAGTGTTTAAACTTCTGTATTTATTTACGTATTTATTTACTTCATTTGTCATAGTCGGCACTTTGTTCCGCGAGACAAATGTTGGCTATTATTTAATGTCGATCACTGTAATAAATCCGATGGTTTAAGCAAACCAATATAAGACACACTATTAAGTCTCTCAAAATGTTTAAAATAGCACCCAGAGAACATGCAATCGTCTTAAAGAGTAGAGGATATATTAAACAGTATAGACCTATGTACAACATTTGTAAAGCGAGTTTGGTGTGGCTGGAACACATGTGAAACGTGTGTTCATTGAATGCCAACTAAAGATTAACAACAAAAACAACGATAGCTACAATTAAATAACCAAATATCAACAAGTATGGAGGAATATGTTTATTTAACCTCCCAAAATAGCATTCAAATATCCTCAAACACGAAATGGACTATCTCTAAAAACATTACTTCTGTCCTTGCGTAGCAACTGTTATTTCTTCTATGTTTGCCCTTAGAAAGTATGAAAAATTGCTAATGTTTCCTTCGGATTTTGCTTTGGTCACATTTATTCAACCTCAAAAGAATCCCTCTTAACACATGGCTATGATACTCTCACACTCCTCATGATCAGAGATATACACATTGTCAGCAACTAAGGGAGGTGCTCAACTGGTTAAATTTAAGAGTCAAGTAACTAACAATCAAATCTGTGGTATTGAGTAGACTATTTGCTGTAACGATATTTCTGCTTCAGCAACTCAGCACTGAATGCGTTTGAAATGTAATGGAAAATAACTTAGTTTCAAAGAAATTGATGTCCAGGTCACAAAAGCAAAATTTGAAGGGAATAGTAGTCATTTCCTTGCATTTTTTGATAGAAACAAAAAGGAAATAACACATATTGGCCAAAGACCAAAAATATATTAAAAAATATGTAACAGTGATTTAAGCCATGACTTATGCGGCCCACTTCTTGATAAAGCTTGCCTAAACATATGTTTAACAGTAGTTGCTCAGGTTTAATCTGGGCCTAAAGAACTATAACACAAAGCCATTGCTTGTAAATTGCTGATATTTATTTTAGTGATTAGGTCCCGCCATTGTATCCGCCCTCGTTCCTATAATTCTCTTGTACGTCATTTTATTGGTGGGTGGCTTATATTTATTTAATTATATTGACATCTTCATGCTTATTTCTCTATCTTGTTTTTATTATATCTTTGATGCTGTCTTTATAATGTAATTCTGTCATCGATGTCGTCACCATTGTTCACATTTTGCTCTTATTAATGTTTTTGTTGGTTGTGGTGACGATGATGATGATGATGATGATGTGGTGTTGTTGTGGTTGTTGTTGTTGATGGTGATGCTGATGGTGGTGGTGGCGCTGCTGGTCGTCGTCATCGTACTATAAGTTGTTGTTTTTGTGGGCGGCGGCGGCGGCGGCGGGAACGGCAGTAGTGATGGTGAAATAATTAGGAATAGGTGGAGGGGAGGAGGATGAAAAGGAGGAGGAAGAAGAAGAAACGGAAGAAGATGTGGAGGAAAACAAGAAGAAAGTGATGGAAGTGTAGGCTGCTTTCCGAGATGATAATATTAATAACGATGTGGGTTTTCGTTCTAATTATCGTTACACATTTCTCTGCGCTTCTGTGTTCCACAGACCGCGAAAAAAATGACAAGTATAATATAATAGAATCTATGATAATCATAATGACAAGCACCATATAATGATGATCGGGACGATGATGATGATGATGATGATGATGACGATGATGATGATGATGATGATGATGAATATAATCTATATATATAAAAATGAGAATGTCTGTATGTCTGTCTGTCTGTGTGAATCCCTAAAACTCGAGAACTACGCAACCAATTTCATTCAAATTTTACACATGCCTTACTTAGAGATCCAGTTGTGTTTTAGTCAAAAACAATTTTAACTTCTTGCAGAGTTCGAGCCCACAGCAACATAATATCTTCTCCACTATTTAAGTATTACGTGTCAAAAGTGAAACAAAAACACTCATGTCAAATACTTTCACTTTAAAAATGAAACTATTCTACTAACTGAAACAATCACATTTCGATACTGTAATGACAGATACTTTCAGAGAGAGAGAGAGAGAGA
>NC_068983.1:19975365-19975842 GCF_001194135.2 Octopus bimaculoides
GCCTCTCCTTCACCACGAGACCTCTTTTTCCACAGACGCACACGAACGCCGCGTGCTCCGTTTTGCTAAGGGTGAGTGATGGGGTGACCTTTACAATGGTCTCTCGGCCGATAATCTTCTTGTTTTCCTACACGCTGCTTGACATAACTCCACGAGTCAGCAATGCTCGGACACTGAGCACGCGCAATAAAGTTTTGCCCCTCCACGCGTAGGTCGTGCAATCCTAGCTGGTGGCACGTCCATGCCTGTACAGTTTACCTCGAACTAACAGTGCACTGCGGTAGCACAACAATCTCAGGGATTTCTGGAAGTTATCCATCGTAGTTCGTGGCCTGAAAGTACTCCGAAATAGAGTAGCTAATTCACCGATGTCGGCGCCTAGTTTCCCTGAGATCGTCATTGAATTTATCCACTACCAGTTTTCTGTATATTTATTTCTTTATTGTCCACAAGGGGTTAAACATAGAGGGGACAAAC
>NC_068983.1:19975852-19976351 GCF_001194135.2 Octopus bimaculoides
CCTGTCCAACTGCTCTTCTCCAAATTACAGGAGCATTCTTCTTTTTTCCTGAGTTTAACTGATTTCTGATGTATTTACACCATTTGTATTCAGTATTTTCTCCATGGCAAACACAGCGAATGGTTTTCTTGCAGGTTCGAATCTGGTCGAAGCATATTTGATCTGGTAATAACCTTGTATTCTTAGAGTTGTTTCATTCACCTTAATCAGTTTTGTCACAATCATCCACCTTTTGGGAATTTCGGTGGGAAAGTGTTCTTCCCTTTCCAGCCTCAATTTCCTTATCAAGGAGAACATAAAAGAAAGTCGATGAGGGATTGAGTGCAGAAGAAGGTCTCTTTTCCTCAATTTTTTCAGCCTCGACCATCACATATTTGACACTCCGTCAGTTACGACGACGAATTTTCGAGTTGATCCGATCTACGGAACAGCCTGCTTCGTGAAATTAACATGCAAGTAATTGAGCACTCAAGGGGCACTCATACCCTTAACTTGGCCC
>NC_068983.1:19977268-19978563 GCF_001194135.2 Octopus bimaculoides
TCGATTACATCGGCCCCAGTGTGTAACTGGTACTTAATTTATCGACCCCGAAAGGATGAAAGGCAAAGTCGACCTCGGCGGAGTTTGAACTCAGAACGTAACAGCAGACGAAATACCGCTAAACATTTTGCCCGGCGTGCTAACGTTTCTACCAGTTCGCCGCCAGTTTTCTATATATTGCCAGCGAAAAACTTCCACCGACCGCATTGCGTAAAAAACAAAAAATTATAGGGGCCCGACGACATTCCAAAGAGACAAAAAACTCGTGTTAATCACGGCGTGCTTTTTTTTTTTCTCAGAATGTTAAATTCGTAACGAACACAGCAATTGATTTTGCCAACCCCGCAACTTTAATAATAATTTAAGAATAGTTATGAGGAACGTAATTTTGATGAAGGGTGTTAGTTGAATATGCTGAATCAAGTAATGCACTGTCACCATATATTATCGATCCCGGAGGAGTGAAACGCACTAATAACCTAAGTGAGATTGAAACTGAACATGAAGAGAAATAGATGAAATAACTATCTATCTATCTATCTATCTATCTATCTAAATTCATACAGTGTACATTTAAACACATAAGAGAGATGTCCATAATAGGTCATCTAGAAGGGGCAGTGAAGAATTTTGGCTTTCCTGCTGGCCTAGCTAATTATTCTATTTTACTGAAAATAGCTTGAAACCTTGGTTCATGAAATAGATGGTAACTGTCTTTATTTTTCATTCCCTTTCGATATTATCCCTAATTGTGGTTTGGAGTTTGACTGCTCCTTCTAGCGGGTCAGATGTCCTACTACGGACATCTCTCTTATGTGTTTAAATGTACACTGTATGTATTTATATGAATAATATATAGTCTATTGACTAGTTTTTTTTCTTCTCGCTAGACCACTGGTAGCAAATAGAATTTCTAATTTTTTTGTAACCTGATATTTATTAATATCTATCTAGCTATCTATCTAGCTATATAGCTATCGGTCTGTCTGTCTGTTGTCCGTCTATCTATCTATCTATCTATCTATCTATCTATCTATCTATCTATCTATCTATCTATCTATCTATCTATCTATCTATTTATATAGCTGTTTATATAGCTATCTGACTTTCTGTCTCTCTTTCTCTCTATGTAACTGTTTGTTTGTCTACGTATGAATCTATCTAACTATTTATCTTTATTTATTTCATTTATCACTCTCTCTCCTTCTCTTTATGTGCGTGTGTATATGCGCATGTATGTATATACGTATGTATATATGTATTACGTATACACACATGCACACACATTCATATGT
>NC_068983.1:19979323-19980007 GCF_001194135.2 Octopus bimaculoides
TATATGTATGTATATACATACGTTTATGGAATATCTATCAGTGTGGATATATGTGTTATTCCCTTGAGCAGTCAAAGTAAATGATGGAAGACGCACGTGTACGTTACCACACAGAAATGTGAATAAAGAACGTTTAGGGAAATCGTACATAAAAGTAAAATAAGCAAGCAAGAATGAAGGGGAAAAGAAAGAAGGAAAAGAATGAAGAAAGAAAAAGAAAGACAGGAAGTGTCTCTGAATGCATGAATGAAAGAATGATAGAAGGGTTGATTATTAAGCGTTAGATTAAATGCTAGACTGCAAAAAAAAACAGAAGGAATATTTAGCTACGACAGTGCAACGAACAAAGCATGTATTTAAAAGAGAACTGTTTGAAAGCGAATAAGAACGTTTGAGATTTATGATAAGTTAAGTGGCTGACCAAATAAAGGGGGCAAAAAGCGGAACACGGAAGAGCTGAATGTTCTAGAGATTACGCGCAAATTGTGTTGAAGAAGGGTACAAGTAACGATGACACTACGGAATTATACCTTATATGACAGAAAATGAGATACGAAATATGAGGGTGATATGTAAACACGCTCATATATAACATGAAATAACATAATATATCGAATATAATACAATATAATATAATATTAGATAGAAAGACAAGATATATATATATATATATATATATATATG
>NC_068983.1:19980377-19982175 GCF_001194135.2 Octopus bimaculoides
ATATATATAACATTTATTGTTAGGTGAAATGGAGCAACATCAAATGAAGTGTGTTTCTTAAGAACATCAAATACCGCCCTATTAGGGAAACGAAACCGCGATCTTACAATCATGAATGCAACAAATAAGCTCTAGGTTCCGCACCTGCACTACCACCAATACTACCCCTAACAATATATTCGCAATATCAAGACGGCGAGCTTGCAGAATCGTATGCACGACGGGTAAAATGCTTAGTGCTATTTCGTCAGTCTTCATGTTCTGAGTTCAAAATTCCATCGCGATCGACTTTACCTTTCATCTTACGAGGTTGATAAAATAAATACAAGTTTAGCGCTGAGGTCGATGTCATCGACTTACTCCCTTCTGCTAATGTCTAGTTATTTTACATTAAATGTCCATGCAAAAGCAGTGTTAAAATATGTATTGATCTTATTTACGTCAACGATTCATTTGAAGGTATCACTTATATATGCATATTTCCATTAAAGAAATCTTGAGAAAACAACAGTTTCAAATTTCCGCTGGGGTCGACTTCACTTTTCATCCTGTCGAGGTTGATCAAATAAAGTACCAGTCAAGTAATAAGATCAATGTAATCGGCTTACCTGCTTCCACGAAACAGTTGGCCTTATACCAATATTTGAAACCAGTATATTCACACGACCATCATTGTCAATACATCCATCATCTTCCCATAACCGAAACGTAACTACCGTAACAACTCACATTATACGAACGTTAACACTACGGTATTACACGTTTGCATATTTACACTACCGTCCTCACCACTATATCTCCAGTATCAAAAGAGTAGCAACACTTTTAATGTATCACACCCGCACTGACTCTACTATTATCTCTACTATATCACCTCTCATATCCTGCCCTACAAATCACTGTTAACATATCTTCACTACCATAGCATTATCATGGTCACGACGACTGTCACCCCGACCACATAAACACAGCCAACACTTCTATCTTACCAACACTACCAACGTCGTCCTCATCTCGCCACTACCAACATCACCACCATATTATCATAAGCAACGATCCTATCATAAAACCCCTATATCACTATAGCCGTCGCCCTCAACATATCAGCAACACCACCATCATGTCTCCAGTCCGAACATCGCTAGCAATAACATCAGCATTACATTACTCTAATAGCCATTACTACAACAGCGGCAACGCCACCGCTGCTACCATGGCATCAGCGACGCCACCACGATATCCCGATAACCATCATTACTGTAAAGGCCACCACCCACATCCTTCCCATTACACCATTATCCTTACCACCAACCACTACCACCACAATATCAATACTAATACCATTCTACCAGTATTACTACCATTAAAAACATTGTGTTAAAGTCTTACAACCTACCAATCTGATTAGGATTCTAATCATTGCGGTCGATCAATTGTCTTTCATCTTGTTTTTCAGTAGGTTTCAGCAATCATTCCACCACCCCTCCTTTCTATATTCTTTTGTTCTCCCTCTGTTCCCTTCCCATATACACTCTTCATCTCCTTTCTATTCTTATTTCTCGCCCCCTCTACTGTCTCTCACTCCTTCTGACTTGTTATGTATTTCTCCCCGCCCCCACCTCTCCTTAATTCTGTCACTGATTGCTATCTAATATTTTCTGAAGATTTTCTAATCATCTAAACAGAAATGATTTCTGTATTAGCTCCGATAACAAAACTAGCTATTTTCTCTATCTTTCTCTCTCTCTCTCTCTCTCTCTCTCTCTCTCTCTCTCTCTCTCTCTCTCTCTCTCTCTCT
>NC_068983.1:19982586-19986186 GCF_001194135.2 Octopus bimaculoides
GACAGACAGACAGACAGACAGACAGACAGATAGATAGATAGATAGATAGATAGATAGATAGATAGATAGATAGATAGATTAACGATCTATAATATTTTTTGTACTAGAGCTTCCATGGCGTGTAGCCCCTCTTTCAGACAAGTCACATGGGCCTGACTTGTTTGATTTATTGAAAATATGGTTACACGCAGTAGACCTCTCTAAGTAACAAGCCACTGGACCGACTTAAGTCAACTTAAACACACACACACGCACACACACACACACAAACACCCATACACACAGACACGAACACACACAAGCACGGACACACATAAGTGTATATATGCATGTATGTGTGCATGCACGCGAGCGTGTGTGTTTATGCATGTATTAATATTATTACTATTAACCGCCGGGGAATCGTGAATATGTATAGGCGCAGGCGAGGCTGTGTGGTAAGAAGCTTGCTTCCCAACAACATGATCCAAGGTTTAGTCCCACTGCATGGCACCTTCAGTAAGCATCTATAACCTCAGACCGACAAAAGCCTTGTGAGTGAATTTGTTAGACAGAAATTGAATGAAGGTCGTCGTATATATGTGTGTGTGTGCGCGCGCGTATATGTATGTTTTTGGGGTCTATGTTTGTCCCACTACCACCGCTTGCCAAATTATCTTCGTGTGTTTACGACCTCGTAATCTAGCGGCTCGGCAAAATAAACTGATAAAATAAGTACCAGACTTTAAAAAAGATATACTGTGATTGATTCATCCGACTAGAAATTCTTCGAGGCATTCCCCCTCATAGCTGCTGTTTAATGACTGAAACTGCTAAAAGATGAAAGAGAACAGAACGTTTCACAACACCGATTATTCCAACGATTGAAGTAAAGATACGTCATATTTCTTTATTGCCCACAAGGGGCTAAACATAGAGGGGACAAAGAAGGACAGACAAAGGAATTAAGTCGATTACATCGACCCCAGTGCGGAACTGATACTTAATTTATCGATCCTGATAGGATGAAAGGCAAAGTCGACCTCGGCGGAAGTTGAACTCAAAAAGTAAAGACAGATGAAATACCGCTAAGCATTTTGCCCGGCGTGCTAACGTTTCTGCCAGCTCCCCGCCACCCCTATAAATCATTCCGATATATAAGTAACAATATCTGCAGACGTATAGTAATACCGTGAATCAGCAATGTATAGAAATTTGGATGTTCTCGGCAAATCATTCCAGAATGCTCCGGGCGTTCATATATTCAATTGTCATAACGAAAGATATAGTCTTCTATTAATGACACAAAATAGACGCTATGTTTATGTTGCAGACATCGCCTTTTTTATAATACACGTATGCAAGAAAAATTACTCACTGTAAATCAAATTTACGTGTTAGTGAATAAATTTTAAAGTGTTCTTCATCAATGAACTAACCAATTGCTTGATCAAAATTCCTCAATCAATAGTGTTGTATCAATTAATCGATTTCCTTCTACCAAATTGTGACAAGCTGTAGTTCAACCGTATATCATTCTGTGTGACAGAGCCCTCATCGTTTCGAGCCTTTTATCTGAAATGAAGCGAAGATTCACAAGCATTTGAATAGTGATGTTGCAAGTCGTTTTTATGTTACAGAATGTATGAATATGCGGTAACATTTTTATTGTAAAAGGTTTGCGTGTACCCTATGAACTTAAAGACGTGCTTTTAAGAGATTACACATTACGTTTGTTACAATTATACGGAGCGACAAAGTATTACAGTACTTCAACAACAAAATTTCCTTTTGCTTATTATTTCTAAAATATGAAGTAATATTTTTGATGCAGCTGTAGAACATCCTAAAATTGCGTTTATCAAATATCTATTTTCTTAGATAGGTAGATAGATAGATAGATAGATAGATAGATAGATAGATAGATAGATAGATAGATAGATAGATTAACAATCTATAATATTTTTTGTACTAGAGCTTCCATGGCGTGTAGCCCCTCTTTCAGACAAGTCACATGGGCCTGACTTGTTTGATTTATTGAAAATATGGTTTATTGAAAATATGGTTATACTTATAAAGGATATTCCTTTATAAGGTTTAGGAATATCCAGGTAATATGAAACGATTACTTACAATGGAAAGAAGATTATGCGATGTAATATTTCGTTCAATATTTTTCCTCTGTGGATATTTTTATTGTTCTGTATGTAAAGTATCCTGCTCTTCAGTTTTCTTACTTTTAAAGCAACACTGTTAACGTTGCTAACTGATATATGATTCTTTGCTTTGTTTGCTACAGCAAAATTATTTCTAATAGTTTAGATTCGGTTCTTGTGTGACCCTTAAATCTAACAGTTTCAACATTTTGATAAAACCCTTCAAGCAGCATTTATTATATCACTATAATCTCTTCAGAAAAAGAACAAACCACCATCACGTTGAAAATCCGGGACGCGCGGATCGAAATCTGCGCTAAAATAAGTCTAAGACTTGAATGTAGCCATTTCAAAAACCTCAGTACTATCGTATGATCCTATGGATAGTTCAAACAATTCATGGTCACATTTCGTAAATAAATCGTCATAATATAGCAACGGATGTTTTCGTGCAATAATATTAAAGCCCTTAGCACTAATTGGATCAAAAAAGGAACGAAACAACTATTTAATTCTAAAAGTTCTTTGAAGATTGTATTTAGTTGTACACTAAAAGAACTGTACTGTATCGAACTGCATCAATTACAGACGGTACTTATTGTCATTATTTCTGAAAGATCTGATAAGAGTATAAACAATTCTTCTGTGCTCAGAGTTGTAAATGAGGGAATCGAAAATATTGGTTATGTATATGAAATATTTAAATCTACGTATTATAATATAAGTGTGCGTCGTGTGTATGTTTAATATATGACAATATATACATATAGAATACATTTCTATGCATAGACATATATGTGTGTGTGTGTGTGTGTGTGTGTGTGTGTGTGTGTGTGTGTGTGTGTGTGTACACAAACACGCATATATATACACCTTAATTTATATATATGTACGCATATATGTGTATATCGATGTATGCATAAATATCTGTATGTAAGCCTAGTACTTATTCTGTCGGCGTTTTTTGCTGAACAGCTAAGTTATGGTGACATAAACACATTAGCATCGGTCGACAAGTGATGGCGGGGGAACAAAGAGAAACACGCACACACACACACACACGCACAAAATATACATAAATACATATATATATATATATATATGACGGGCTTCTTCCAGTTTTACAAGGCTTTACTCAGCCCGAGGCTATTGTAGAAAATAGTAAATAGCTACCCAAGGTGCCAAGCATTGGGACTGAACCTGAAACCATGTGGTTGGGAAACAAGGTTCTTACTACACAGCCACCCCAAAAATATACACATATATGCATATATATGTATGCATATATATATATGTATATATATTTATAGACATATATACATATGTGTGTGTGTGTGTGTGTGTTTATACACATACTTGCACACACACACAAACACACACAACAGAAATTATGTGATATATATATGTATATATGTATCTATCTATCTATATATATATTTTTTTCTTTTTTTTCTTTTTTTATATA
>NC_068983.1:19986232-19988208 GCF_001194135.2 Octopus bimaculoides
TATATATATATATATATATATATATATATATATATATATATTACCTGGATAACAGACCACAATATATTGTGATCGGTGGAATCCACTCAAACCCAGCTGTTTCCTTCAGGGGACTGTCTTGGATCCGTTTCATTTTGTAGTCTATATCAACGACCTTTCGGGCGTCGTAAAACACAGCAAAACGAAAATATTTGCTGATGACTCCAAGCTCTAGAAAATTATTAATGAAGAAGAAGACCGAACTCACGTCCAGTCTGATCTACTTGATGTAAGTCAATGGGTATATAAAAAGAAAATGTAACTAAACGAGGGAAAATTTGAGCTGATACATTTTTGGAAGAAATACTATGTTGAAACAGCCATACACTCTTCCTTCAGGGGAACCACTAACAGCATCTAATAATATCAGAGGCCTATGAGTAATTGTTAATAACAATCTGAGCTGGAGTGCCCACATGAATAGTAAGGTCGTTAAGCTCCTGGATCCTAAGTACATTGCGGTCCAGAGAACAAGGTGTCATCATTCCTCTGTTCCCCTCCTTTGTACGGTCACACCTCGAATACTGCTGCCCCATGTATTCTCCCCATAAAAAAAAACAAAACATTTCTAAAATTGAATCCCCGCTTGAGGTCATTCACTAAAAGAATTAAGGGCATGACTGATCTCGATTACTGGGACCGCCTGAAAACATTGAAAATCTATTCCGTCCAGCGCCAACGTGAGCAATATATCATTTGCACGATGCTGAGAATAGACCACCAGCATTGTCAAAACGACCTGGAAAATACGAAAACTAAAAAAAGCCGCACATATGCTAGGACACAACAACCTCCTAAGCAGACCGAGTGCAAATATCAGCAGCATATAGGAACCGGTATTAAGGAAGGATGGAAAAATATTAGATTTTTAAGCCCTAAAATTCACTCAATAATTGCTCACAGGCATACTAACCCTAAGATTCCGAGTTCGATTCAAAGCAGTGACCTGAACACTAATAATAATAATAATAACAAAAGCAACAAAATCGAAAAATACCTTAGGAATGAGAACCCAGGTTCGAAATTTCCCCAAGACACCTGAAGAAGACTGGAGAGTATATATCAGCTGTAATGTGTTAACAACAAACAGGATGAGCGCAAATATCCGTCGAAAGTAAATAATGTACAGAATTCCTCATCTCTTAAATATAGAACTGACGTATCGATGTTTTTCAATATTTTTCTTCCCATAAGCATGGTCTATTGCTGAGATTTAAGCCAAAAATTCAGTCTCTCCGTATTTTAAACTGTGGTCTTTTAAAGAATCGATATTTTTTTTTTTAAATAAAAAAACAAGTTTCGAAATTTAAATTTCATGGTAACATAGGTTCGCAGGCAAAATGCATTGTTTAGCTATAAATTACAAATTAGCACGAAGCGTAAGTATGAAGAAAAGCATCAACCTGCTTGAAATAAGAGCTTAAGTCTTAATTAAACCACTGTAAAGCACCAATATGAAAGAGAAATCACAGTGGGCGAGGAAACGGAAATAATTAATACATTCAAAAGCACACCAATTAGAAATTATGCAGTTTAGTATATCCACTTACCTGGGTTTCGGCTTTTGGAAATTCAATCCTTGAGCCTATTCAGTGAAGACCACCTAGTGACAAATTATTTCAAATCTTAGAGTTTGAATGTTTTGTTTACAAATATTTCTGCATTATGTGCTGTTTTTAGTGCAAAACAAAGCCAGTGTACTAACGGAATATAACGTGACGTGATAATATGGATATTCTAAACTGCATAATTTTTCATAGTTGAGCTTTTGAATGTATTAATTCCTTCCGTTTTCTCGCCTACTATTATTTATCTGTTATCTTGGTGCTTTAAGGTGGTTTAATTAAGACTTTAGCACTTATTTCTAGCAGGTTGATGTTTTCTGCAACCTTACGCTTCGTGCTAATTTGTAATTTATATATATACGTATATATATA
>NC_068983.1:19988641-19990347 GCF_001194135.2 Octopus bimaculoides
ATTGTGTATTTTTGTATGGTACAACAATGCACTATAATACAAAAATGGATTATATACCTGTTGTAATTCAGTTATCCATAGTCCGATGATATTTCGGAATAAAATTCCTTCTTCGGATATTCTTAGATGGAGTCGCTAACTGGTATATAGTCCATTTTTTGGTACTATAGTGCATTGTTGTATCATTCTAAACTTTTTATTCTTTATATATATATATATATATATATATTCATTGGAGTTGGCAACAATTGTGTTTGGAAAATGTTGCCCCCTGTATCTTTAATTGCCCTATATCTTTTTCAGCAGCGATAAGTTACTCATTGCTATTATTTCTTGATGCTACTCAGAAATGACAATGGTCTCAGCGGACATCTTTTAACCATTCAGAAAGAAAACCAAAACAATTATCTCTTGCGAATCGAACATGTAATGTAATATTACTTCACAGCGTGCTTGCCAACACAGCAAAATAGCTGTTCAGTTATTCAGGATATAACCCAGCATCTTAACAACTTTAAGACGTGGGTTAATACATAACATGTAGGTTTCACGTTTCTCATCATTGCCCATACGTTCGTTCACTTTCTGATTAATATTTAATGTGAATTTTATGACTTCTCGAAAATTATTCTTTCAGTTCTGTTTTCTTCAGTTTTGATTCCATGTCCGTCCCCAGAGTAATATCCGATCAATTTTGTATTCTTCTTAATTGATATTTTAATTAAGGCATCCGGCAATTATTCTTCATTAAGAAGAAATCCGAGACAATATATTCTTTTGTGATTTTGCTGTGTTATTAATATCAACACATCAGAGCAGAAGCATATACATACACACGCACACACACATACACACACACATTCACACATACATGCACACACACACACTAACCCACACTCACACTCGTGCAAAAACGTACATGCACTCAGTTTCTCCATAAACAGACCTTAGCTAATATGTACTCTTATAAGCCCCAACTGACTCATCTCTAGAATCCGTTTCCTATTAGAGACTATAATTGCTGTGTTTGCCGTGGGGTCTCTCTCTCTCCCTCTTCGTCCATCTCTCTTTCTCTCTACTTCTCTCTGTGCAATCTCCTATTTATTGCCTGTTGTTTGTTGTTTATGCAAACGTTTAACATACCCCTCATAACACACACATCCTTCTTCCTACTGATTGCCTACTCACTGCCAATTCTAAGAGCACAGCCTTGTTTCAACATTTTCCTTACACTTATCCATTTCAAAAACAACAAAAACTTACTCAAACATGTGATGAATAAGGTAGAAAAGACAATCTTTAATGGAGGCATTACAACCACATCATTTTCCCGAGCATAAAAGCGCATTATCAACCAAAAACGAATAAGCATATCAAAGAACACGTACTTGAAACAGTTGCTACAAAAGCTTAAAATAGCTGCTAAACCCCAAAATCTTTTATGGTTATCTTTTAATCTTTTCATATTTTACTTGTTTCGGTCATTGAACTGCTCTTATACTGGGTCATCGCCTTTTTAAATCCGGTACATATATTAGTCGTTTTTGTCGACCTAAGCAGACCAGAAATATTTGTCAAATTATAAAGAAGAAACTCAAATACAAACACACACGTACATCAAATATAGGTGTGTGTAAAAGAGAAAGAGAGGGAGAGAGAAAAAGAGAGGGAGAAAGAGAGAGAGAGAGAGAGAGAGGGGGGAGAGA
>NC_068983.1:19990357-19993510 GCF_001194135.2 Octopus bimaculoides
AGAAAGAGAGAGATAGAGAGAGAGAGAGAGAGAGAGAGAGAGAGAGAGAGAAAGAAAGATAGACAAACAGTTCGGAAAAAGATATCGATAGAATACATACAAGAAGTCTTAAAAACTTCGTCATACAAATTTACCCCAGGACAGATTTGTATGACGAAACATACCGTAGGTGCTGTAGCATGGCCGCAGTCCAAAGACTGAAACAATTAATTCATAAGAGACACACATTCACACATGTGTATATGTATGTATGTATATCTATTTCTAGCATATAGGAGTCCACTTTTGCTGGTCATCCCTCTTATTTTTGTATGAACGTGCTTATCATAGGTGACTGTCTCTCCAGTGTTCTTTACCACTCGTGGTAAAATTTATATAACACCTGCTTAAAATGACCATATCCTTAAAGTAACTGTGATGACAGAATTTTAATATCATTACTCAACAGGTCTCATTTATATCGCCCTCCCAGACAATTTCGCCTGTTCTTATTCTCTCTTTCTTTTTTCTAGTTCCCTTCCCTGGCTTTAACCTTAATGTAATTTTCCTCTACCAGTGTCACACTATCACTTTTAGTTTCCCTTTTAGTTTCTTCTTTTACTTTCTTTCTTGTCTACAGTTTATATATTTTATTTTATTCTATTTCTTATGGATATTTAACAATAAAAACAATCATAGCTATACCTCATTCCCGAAATGAAGCGGGTAAATAACATGACTGCCCAAACTGAAGAACTTTAGCGAGACACCACTTTATGTATGAATGTACCTGTTGTGAAGTAGACTGCAAAATTGATCTAACATAGAATGATGCACAACATCCCACCTATAATGGGCAGTCGCAGAATGGATTGAAATGATTGTTGTACAAAATAAAGAGCTGTACTAATACCATTATCAGTTTACTTAATCGATTATTACGTCCCTGTTATATTTTTGGGTTATACTTTTATCTGTAAAGTACGTTTCATCTTTCCATTGCGGTTTTTGTAATGGAGTAATGTACTTATTCTTCTATTTAAAAGATGCGTAAGGAATTATCCATAGGAATTATCCATAGGAATTATCCATAGGAATTATCCATAGTATGATGATTATTTGATTACGATACACTTAGAGCATACCAACAACATACAATTCAACGTAACGCATGCTTTGAGCTAGCCCTTAGGTGCTAAATATACATAGGGTTAGTTTCTTTGAGTACACAAACGGAATATCCTATTTGATACTTACCAACCATAAGCCAGGACCATAGGTTTATACAACCCTACCTGGTGCATATATTTTGAAATACCTGATTCTATCTGAATCCTTATTTTACTATATGTATACATACATAAATGCATATATATATATATATATATATATATATATATATATATATATATGCATGTAGACATACATATCATTCATACACACATACATGTATGCATACATACATACATAAACACATACATGCATATAAATGTATATGTGCATGTATCCCTGTTAAAATTAGATGTGAAGGACAAATAACTCTTATTAGGAACGATACAAAGACGTTCCAAATACGATTCCTTGATGACTCTATTGCAGATCGATCGCACACCGCATTACCTCACTAGTCACTTACAGTCATAGCGTGATGGTGGTACCTGTAATACTGTTAATTATTAATTAACAATTTTTTCACCTCATGGCATTTTTTATGCATGCTATGTCACGTGATATTATTGTAAGCAATAATATGCTTATATATATTTTTGTAATTTATCATTCACTCCGATCACCTCTTTAAACTTGCCACGGCATCAAAAACGGTTATCGCGCACATTTGTTGAGATGAGTCTGTTCTATGACAAGTGAGTCAGTGAAACTCACTGAGGAAAACTAAATGGCACCGCCACAAAGTTCGAAATTGTGACGATGCGAGTATGTCTGGCTCTTCAATTTATGATTCTTTTCGTTATTGGTACGGAGGCTGAGAATTTTTGCTCAACATTCCGACTTCAGTTAAAATGTATCAATGAAAGTTTGTGGTTGTAGTTGTTTTCTGACTGCTATTTTTAGCGTGCCAGCGCTACCTATACTACCCTTGATTATTAATTAAATATATGTGTGTGTGTGTTTGTGCATGTGTGTGGTTTGTGTGTATATGTATGTATATATATATATATATGTGTGTATGTGTTATACATAATTCCACAGCAATACTAAAAATGACAAGAGAAAATTTATTGCCGGAGAGAATCCATGCTAAATGTAGACTAATATATTATAATATTTCATTCGACACGTTGAACAAGATGTGAGGCGGAATTTGAAATCCAGAAGTCCAAGACTTCGGGAAATTTTGGTAAAAATGCTTCAATAAATCAATATTAATGTTATCTAAATGTGTGTATATGTGTGTGTATGTATGAGTGTACATGTGTGTTTGCTTGTGCGTTTGTATGTAGGCGTGTGTTTGGTGTGGATGTGTTTTAATATATTTTAGGATGGTCACTCTAGCACAGAGAAGCACGCTTACCCGCCGTGGTTCACTTAATATCTGTTTATATTGTCAGAAATATTTCATCACACATCACATATAACCATAACCGTTTCAACTGTTTCAAATCCACCAGCCTAGGTTATGTTTTATATCTTTTATCTATATGTTTTCTCTGTCTGTCAGTCTGTCTGTCTGTCTGTTTGTCTGTCTGTCTGTATGTCTGTCTCTCTCTCTCTCACTTTTTTTTTCTTATTTTGGCAGTATGATTGTTCTAAAATATAACACTGCTTTCCACACATGGTTTCAGCTCAAAATTTTTTCAAAGGAAATGCAAAAAATAATATATATATATATAAATACGTACATCTAAATATAGATAGATAGATAGATAGATAGATAGATAGATAGATAGATAGATAGATGAGTTGTGTGTGAATGTGCCACATTCACTCCATCGTTGTGTGAGCGTTTGTGCGTGTGCTTGTTTGTGTATGAGTGTGTGTGTGTGTATGTGTGTGTGTATGCGTGCATGATTATATCAATATGTATATAAGTAAAAAAAATATTTACATCATTCTCAGAAGAAATATCATAGTCATCATTTAATTTTATGTTCTTGTATATTTATCTCTATCTGCTTCCCTCTATCACTCTCCTCCTCGTCTCTCTCTCTCTCT
>NC_068983.1:19993520-19994610 GCF_001194135.2 Octopus bimaculoides
TCTCTCTCTCTCTCTCTCTCTCTCTCTCTCTCTTTCTCTCACTGTCTCTCCCCGTCCCTCACAGATTTGTATTGAGAAACGCCTGCACACATCCATAGACATATTCATTCGTTCATACACACATACACATATTGATAATGACTGGTGTGGAACTTGCTTCCCAAACATATGGTTCTGGGTTCAATTCCACAGTTTGCAATTCTAATATAGCCCTAGCCTCAATAAAATTTTGTGAGTGGGTGCAGGAGACAGGATGTATGTATAATATACATACGTATGTATGATATATACATGTTTGTATGTTACCATGTGTGAGCTTCTTTCTCTCTCCAACCATTAACTGCTGTTACTTTCCTCATATCCCCATAACCTAGCGGTTGGGCAACAGGGACGAAAGAAATAAAAGCAAGATTTTACATATAAAAACAGTACAGGGGTCGATTCATTTAACTAAAACCCTTGAAGATGTTCCAGCCTGGCCACATTCCGCTTATGAAGACAACTTCTTACATAAAAGATATTCATATCTGTATATGTACATGTCGCTACATACGTTTACCTATCAATTTTATATATATATGCATGTGTGTGTGTTAGTGTGTGTGTGTGCACGCGCACGCGTTTGTAGGTAGGTAGGTAGGTAGGTAGGTAGGTAGGTAGGTAGGTAGGTGGGTAGGGATATAGGTATCTATACACGCACATGCATACATATACATATGTTATGCGCATGACGCTAGCTATCTTTGCTTTGTGTAGCACAATATTATATTTATAGAAAAATTATGTTGTCAAAGCATTTGGCAGATAGAATACTGTGGTTTTATAGCTTTTGGTGAAATGAGATAGAACACACAAAATATATCAAACTGTTTGCGAAGCTTACTTTACAATATATCATACATAACAAGTGGTTGTTTATACGTTGGACAGTGACGTTAAATATAAGCTGATGTACCTGCATTGCAATAAGTATGTAATATGTGTGTACATGAGTGTGCGTGTGTGTGTGTTTGGATGCATACATAACTGCACATATATAAACACATATATAGACATACACACACACATGTATATATATATATATATATAT
>NC_068983.1:19994988-19996248 GCF_001194135.2 Octopus bimaculoides
CATCACAGCAAACCACAGCACATACCTAAGGCGCACAGAGCTGCGCTCGGTAGTGAAGTGAAAGCGCGTTATAAAAATAAAACTACTGAACAATAATAATAATAACAACAACAACAACATCGAAAAATACCTTAGGAATGAGAACCCAGATTCGAAATTTCCCCAAGACACCTGATGAAGGCTGGAGGGAGGTATATCAGCCGAAACGTGTTAATAACAAACAAGATGAGGACAAATATCTGTCTAATTTAAATAATGTACATAATTCCTCATCTCTTAAATATAGAACTGTATTATGTACATATGTATTATAGAATGAGGGAGAGAGATGCATGGGTGGGTGGTAACGATGCTCAGGTCGTAGGCACGCGGTTTCCAGTTCATTCCTGCTGTGCTGCACCTCACCTATAACTCAAGACCAACTAATGAACTGGAAGTGTATATTGTAGACACAAGTTATATGGAAGGTATTGGCAGATACATATTTAAGAAATGTCTAGTTTTATTAGATCCTCCCAGCTTTACTGAAAGCGAATTTATATTAATAAATAATTACATTTTTTCATGAACAACATGAATTCAACTGATGCAAACATGATTTCAGCTCATCAGGTCTCGTTTACTGTCATTTACCTATATACACATCGTAAGAAATTTATCGATGTCATTATTTTAATTCGCCTATTCACTGAATATTCTACATACACCGATACTACGTCATATACTCGTTCTCAAGTTTTGGTAGCCATCTTTACTAACACGTAAACACAGCTTTCACAAAATATTTTATTTATACAATCATCCACACATCACACACACATGCACACACACACATGCCCACACACTTGCACACACACATGCACACACACACATGCAGACAGACAGACAAGTTGTTTCCCTTGTGAGCTAAGGTATACAAAGGGAGACAAACATTTTTTACATCTGAGGCAAAATTACTTATCTAAATTTGAAACAAAGGAATATTTGAAAACAAAGCATAGAACGCGCATATTCATTTTTTCGTTTACTCATGAAATTCTTACAATTACCTGTCAGTAATACATTATAGTGCTATTTCATTCTTGAGAAAAATCGTCGACATGACATACCTTACAGATAGATAGATAGATAGATATCTCTCTTTATAAAGCGCACAGGGCCGAACGCAGAGGGGACAAATACAATGTAGAGCTTTTCTTTTCGAAAGAAGAAAAAAACGAAATAGAAAGTAAAGCGATCTCTCTCCCTCTGTCTTTTTTT
>NC_068983.1:19996437-20004925 GCF_001194135.2 Octopus bimaculoides
GTTCGTCATTCACGCATACCATCTTTGCAACGTTCACCCTCCTTTTATTGTATCTTACATGAGACAAAACTTGCCTCTCTAATCTCACCTTCCTTTTCAAGTGGTATTTGAAAAAAGTTGAAAAGCGTTTGGCCGGAAAGGAAAGTGTTTGTCTCTAAACCTTTCGCTCGAGTCCACCACGCACATTCTTTCACCATGGCCACCAGTACGATGAAAACAACCTTGCCTTCCCGGTTAAGGAAAGATGACGGGGCAATTTTCACGATAGACTCGGCCTACAACAGAATTCGTCCCACACGTGACAGCAGCCGTTCGGCATCAGCCCACAGGTCCCAAATGGTTGGACACTGCACGAGTGCGTGCAGAATGGTTTCGTCGCTTTGACCGCATCTCGGGCAAGTCGGCATCAAAGCCTGGATATGATTTTTGCAGTTCCGGTGATTGGCTTGGATCTGTAGTCTTCGAATCAGCTTTCCCATTTCTGGTTTATGCATGTATGTATGTATGTATGTATGTATGTATGTATGTATGTCTGTATTTATGCATGTATATTTGGATGGATTGATGGATGGATATACACAGATGCAGGCATGCTTGTGTGACTGCATGGCATCTTGGGTAGGTGTCTTGGGTAGGCATGGCATCTTGGGTAGGCTTGATGACGATAATATTCTTCTGAGTGGATTTGGTACACGGTAACTGAAAGTAGCATCTGCTATTTATTTTATTATTCATCTTCTATATAAATGAAGCTATTGTTTCCTCTAATTTGCTGTTTTTCTTTACAGCAACCGAGAATATACCTTGCGGAACTGTCATTATTTTAACGTGTTATATCTAATTATCACCCGAAGAGACACATCTACACCGATGGATGCTCCTAAACCAGTTGTTAAATATCCCACCCATGGGCGATCATTGCTACATGGGTCGAAACAATTGTAGTAATTGATAAAAAAAATTCTCGTATCTTCCATCTTTCGTCTTTTTCATTAACCAAATATATATGTTTGAGCGTGTGTGTGCAGTGGGGAGGGCTGTGCGTGTGTATGTAGGTGTGTATTTGTCCCCATCACTGCTTGACAACAGGCGATGATTTTTACGTCACTGTCACTAAGCGGTTCGGGAAAAGGGTTTATTATGATATGTACCATGCGTAAAAATTTTGAATACTCTACGGGTTGATTCATTCGACTTAAAGTACTTCAAAGCGTTACCTTAACTAAGCCACAGACTTATGACTGAAACAATAAAAAGATTAACAATAAAAGAAAGATAAAGGATATACATATGTGAGAGAGAGAGAGAGAGAGAGAGAGAGAGAGAGAGAGAGAGAGAGAGAGAGAGACAGACAAAAAAAGACGGAAGGACGGAGGTATGGCTTATTTGTGAGTATCTATTTTGTGTATATTCTGTTCCATCTCTATGTATGGTACATTTTAATGTTTGTATGAGTGCGTTTCTTTGTGTGAAATTGCTACTGTCACATGAAGCCAACAATTCCAGAATGGTGGACATATTTTTTTCACACTCTTATTAATGGAAGTGGCCAATTATTCATAAGAGATACATTCTTAGAAATCATACTACCATCACTTGAACACAATTTATGTTGTGTTTTTTTGCTGTCACTGATTTCTTTATGCTACTCCAGTTTATCTTATGCAATCTCTTAGCTTCCGTTAGGTCATATTTTTGTATATGTGTGTTTTGATAATCAAGTGATTATTTGTGTGTGTGTGCCCGTATGTGTGTGTCAGAATATATGTGTCCATGCGTGTGTGAGCGTGTATGTACATGTGTGCATGTGTGTATGAGTTTGTGCGTGCGTGAAGATTATATTGAGTGGTGCACAAATTTTATATATCAAGAAAAAGAAGAGTTGTGAATAATTATTTATTTAACGCTTTCATTTCGTTTCAAAGAATCATCTTGAATGATTTTTTTTTCACAGAAAATGTATGCCTTTTATATATATGCGAGTCATTTGAAAAAATCGAGAGTTGAGTTGGGAAAAGAATGTTCTTTGTTATTGTGAATCTATAGATGTGTGTATATATACACAGACATACACATATATATACACATACGCATATACATATATACATAGTTATATTGATTTAAATCAACAAAGTTCAATTTCTTCTCAGTTCAACCACAATGTCATTCAACTAACTCGTTTATAAAAGGCATAAATTTCTGTTAAAACCTCATTAATGAGGAAGCTTTCAAAAAGAGATGAAAGCACTAAATAAAGAGTAATCTCAAACTCTGACAACTTCCTTTATATATATATATATATATATATATATATATATATATAGGTGCATACCTATCTATCTATCAAACTACACACTATATATGCCGTGCCTGAAGATTGTGCTAGGACACCACAGGTGTTAGAGAGTACTGTCTTGCATGCTCTCAGCACATGAAACTAACATTATTCCATAAAAATATATATTATGTTTATTAAATAATATCTAACTCACACCAGTTAAACTACGTCATTGCTGATTTTACCATTATGGAACAGTACACTGCGTATATGTGTGCGTGAGTGTGCGTGTGTGCGTGTGTGAGAGAGAGAGTGAGAGAGAGAATACATACATTTGCATATATATCTAAGTGTGTATGTATTCATGTATGTATGCATTATTTTGTGTCATACAACTTTATTCGTTTGAAAAACAATTTCGAGCTACCTATCAAATTTTTAATGAATTTTCATTATATGAACTGTGAAAACAATGGGGCAAGCAATAAATAGGTTAGTTGCACAAGTGATAGATTATAAGGAAATAGTATTAAATTTGTTTCTAAAAATATGGAAATATGCATCAGGACGGAAGAGAAAAAAAACGACTACGTATTTTAAACAATAGATTTAATGTCAAACTTAACAGGCTAACTTTTTTCTTCGACAGTTCTCTTAACAAGAGACAATCTGTGCTTAATAGATATATGAAATGAGTGCATGTAACCGTATACAATAAAAATATTTGTAGAAACATTCACGAAATGTTTGTAAATATTATATCATCATCACATATAAGTATTGGTATTGTCTTGTTTTGTTTTGTTTTTTTATCTTGTTAAACAGCGAGTGAAATATTTTATTGAATATTGTGGGATATATATTGTGAAATATTGTGCTAAATATTTGGTAATTATTTTACTTTTCGTATATTTTAATGAAAATATCCTTTAGAGGACATATTTTTTCAAAGACACTTTCAGCAAGATTTTAGAAATCTACTAAACATGCGTTTTTGTAAAAAAACAAAAAGCTATATTTATCTTTTTTTTTTTTCATTTGTTTTTAAGAAAAAATAAACTTACTGTTGATGTAAATTTAAAATTGATTTATGGAGACTATCTACAGAAATATACAGCTAACGTAAACACAACTGTAGACATCTAGATACATTATAATACGAATTTACAGGCAGCCGAATAAACATACAGAAATTACAATTTCATTGTTGTGTTACTTTTCTCGTAACAAACACGTCAAATTGTTTGCATATAACATGTAACATTGATGGTAGTTATTAAAATGCAAAACAAGAAACTAATAGTTTTCCGCAAATTAAGAAACAGATGAGTATTAATATTAGTCTCATATTTTGATACAAGGCCAGCAATTTCAGTATAAAGACAGCCGAAATACCACTAAGCATTTTTCCCGGCATGCAAACCATTCTACCAACTCACTGCCTTAGAATGTATACAGAAATTAAGTTCGTTTTTAAGGCGGTGAACTGGCAGAATCGCTTCTGCGTTCGGCAAAATGCTTAGCGGTATTTCGTGCGTCTTTACGTTCTGGGTTTCAATGCCGCTGAGGTCGACTTTGCTTTTCATCCTTTCTGGATCGAGAAAATAAGTACCAGTTGAATACTGGAATCCATCTAATAGACTTACCCCTTCCCCCAAAATTGCTGGCCATGTGCCAAACCTTGAAATCAAAATTTAAGTTCGTTTTGCAACCAACTTGTTAAAATGTAGGGTGTCCATAAATTACCTCTACAATTTGAAAAGTTCAGTAAAACTAGTGAAAAATAAGGATGTTTTGTAGGAAAACATAGATGAACAAGTAAAGTGTTATTGGTAACATAACAATTTTATGTGGGCTCCATTTCTTTAAAGTCACATGTCTAGTCGATAAATTGTGGAAGTTGTAAAGATAATTTGTGAACACTCTGTAATTCCTGCAGCCAGTTGGTGAGTAATATCTCTTGGTATTTTCAGAGCAGTGTGATGGTGGTTACAGTATTCAATTATTTGTTACTACGTTGGCACTTGAAATTACATCAAGGACAGCTTTCTTTTTGCACTTAGGTTTATTAAAATTAAGAAATAGATAAATATAGGTTTCTATATAGTCGACTATATTCTATCTGAAATGTAAGGCTTTATTCCAATGTCAGAAATGTATTTTTGTGTTGTAGAGCTGAGGCTCTGCAGAATCGATAAAACGTCTAACGAAAGACCCTTGCAGTAAATCTTTATTGCAGAACTGTCGGAAATGTTAGTCTTATAGTCTTAACTGATTTATCCTATGATGTCTCGTCCTTTTATGTTAAGAGCTCTAATGCCCCAGGGTCAACTTCAGTTTATATATATTTCATAGACGTTCAAATAAGCGGTAGAATGATATGGAGATTCGTAAATCAATTTATTTAACTACACCTGACTCTCATAAATACAGTGACGAAATAAGGAAGCTGCTTTCGACATGTTAATTACTCTGGTTAAGAGAAATAAATGTGTACTGGCCTGAATTATTTCTAGTTTGGGTCTTCTAGATATACCATTTCAAATCCTTCATAGTCAACATATACATTGCCTTCGATGCTTGTTGATAAAATAGAGGGTATTTTCAAAGTTCATTTTATATTTATATCAAATATTTTCCTTGCGATTCGTTTTTGCATATCTTTAATATCTTTCGTATTTTGTAATAAATATCTAAGTATATTAAGATCCTCAACTGATCTGAAACGACCTCGGCTGCTGTACTAAAGTTTTACAACAAAATGATCTGTAAGCCAACGTCATAGCAGGTTGATTGCTAACCACACTAAAATATTAATATCCATTTATATGTTGTGGGGACAGAAGTTAATTTGCTGATTATAATTCGTGTCTGAAGAATTTGAGAAGTATGTAAAGGAAAAATAAACCTAACAATAACATCGACAATGTTTTCGATTATTCTGTTTGTTTTTGTTTACATAAATGCCGCGGGGACGTTTAAAATACCATGTATATTTTAATGATATAATATTAATATATGACTTCAACAACAAAATTGGGTTCTGTCACAGAATTTCTTTGTAATGACTACTTTAATACGATACAATTATTCTACCTATAATTATATCTTCAGAATAGAATGTGGTTTTATGTGAGTTTGACGTTTAGCGTTATGTTAGAGTAGTCACTGTTTTATCAGCAGACATTTACGTAGTAGAGAGACGATATTTGATATATTGATATTCACAAGATTGAAAGTCTGCAAAGGTTTTCACGTTTTCTTGTGACAAATTATTGAATATCAATGAAATCCAATTTCCTAGTGTAGCTCTATTATCAACCAACTTATTGCAAATATCAATGGAGATGGGGGAGATTACTTGTAGATTACTTCGAAATTAATTGGAGATTGATTAGTTACTGGAATAAATCTTAAACCGGTTATAGAACAATCCAACTACAAACAGCAGGTCACCATAGAATTTACACAATGAGGATGCAACATTAGTTTAAAGTGGAGGCGTTTGGTGGAGAGATAGAAGAAGTGGCATGGTGTTTCACAAAATATCTTGTGATACAAAACGGTATTTCAATGTTCTGTGTTCACTTTTCAACGATTTTGGTTTTACCTTCGATTTCTTCTGATGTGTAGTAGTAGACCAAGCTGGTAAAATCAGTTGCGAGTCGACATATCTTTCAGTTCTTTACGTTCTAAGTTAGAATTCCGCCAAAAGCATCTTTCCTTTTTGTCCTTTTTAGATCGAATAAAATACCAGTCGAGTACTGATGGCCATGTAATTGCTTGATTAATCCTCTCTTCCAAAAATGTCTGGCCTTCTGTAAAAATTTGTAACAATTATTAGTATTCTGATTATTCAACTATAAATTTAAGTCACTTTTGATTCGAATTTGTCTTCCATTTTCCCAGGGTTTAATATAAAAAGAGAAACTTTATATGTTATGCTGGTATAAAAATGTCTGATATTGCGGCGGAGATTGTTACTTTCTTCTTGGTTTGATATCTTCATGCGTTGCTCACGTTGAGTTATTTCATTGACGCTTTCCCTACAAGTCTTTCTTCCTGTGTACTTAAAAATAATAACAGCCTACACACTTTCATATGGCCTCCAGTTTTCTACCACCCTCATCTCTCGTTAAAAGTTGCCTGTCATTTTATGACAGCCTAAAGAAATTGGGAAAATTAATTGCAAATAGTTGCTTCAGATTGTTTTCAAGTTGTATGTATTCCACACTAATCTTTCTCGAATCGTTTCTGTACAAGATACATGAGAGTTGAATGATGGAGATAATGACAGTGGTTTATTTACAAGTTTATCGCTCCCTTATATGGCTGCTTCTGACTTGTTTCGAATGTCTTCAGAAATTCAACTTCACAGGTGTTCCAACTTCAATTGCTATTCGTGACAGCTATGTTTCAAACAAATGTTGAGATCTTTGAACATGATAGCCTGTAAATGGTCTATTGTTGAGTAAAATTCATTCCACTTCTATTTTACCATTCATTGTGATTGAGAGAAAGATTTTCACGGTTTCTAATGCAAAGACTCAGTGGAGTAAGGTGAATACTTATTTTTAAGTGTTTCACAGATTTAGATAAATAGATAGATAGAAAAATAGTTAGATAGATAGATAGATAGATAGATAGATAGATAGATAGATAGATAGATAGATAGATAGATAGATAGACAGACAGACAGATTGACAGGCAGACAGACAGACAGACAAACAGAATGATAGATAGAAAGATAGATAGAGAGATAGATAGATAGATAGATAGATAGATGGATGGATGGATGGATAGATAGACAGATAGATAGACAGATAGAAAAAGAGAGAGATTTTTGGAAGTGTATATAAGAAAATATGCAAGTATTATGTATGTATGTAGGTAGGTAGGTAGGCAGGCAGTTAGGTAGGTAGGTAGGTAGGTAGATAGGCAGGTTGGGAGAGGGAGACGGGAAAGAGAAAGATAAGGAGGGTGAGTGAGGGAGGCAGGTGCTACCACGTATATACGTGGATAGGTAAGTACATGAATATATACACGTACAATAGTATGGGATATGTATGTAAGGATATAGGTAAATGCGTACATGCGTATGTAAGTTGGTATCTCGTTGGGCAGATAGGAATATTGTTGTTAGGGTGGGAATGTGAGTAAACAGGTATGTAAATAGGTAGAATGATTGGTGTACATGTAGTATCTGAGATGATAAATGTAAGTCAGCGTAAAATTTTAACGTAATACAATTGAACCATTCTTGACAGCTGGTGTTTGTGTTTTGGGGTCACCGCAACGTAGCGCATCGGCAAAAGAGACTAATAGAATAAGTACCAGATTTTAAGCAAAATAAGTACTAGAGTTGATTCGCTCGATAAACACTCTTCAACGCGGTGCCCTAGCAAGGCCGCAGCCTAATCACTGACACAAGCATAAAAAATAGACACCTTAAAACCAAACGGTTGTTCTGTGCTAGTTGCATTCTTCCTCTAATATTTTTAATTTTCTTTTGCCTTTTCAATGTACCGAAAGACATTTTTCCCCTTAGGATTTCATTTTGGTAACTGTTTCAATTTGATTCGATTTACTTACATTACTAATACCTGTCGCAAAAAACGAAAGTCGTGACACCTTCTCGATGAAGGTGAAGTATTTCCAGTTAACTTTAATGACTAGGTGGCGTTTCATTCATATTTTTCGAAACGAATGTATTTACAAGCTTAACTCTAATATCATAAGAGGTGGCATTTATAATTACAGCTAGAGGGAGAAGATAATTAGATCGTGTGTATATAGAAAGAAAGTTAAGTTCAAATAGAACAAATATTCAGGGAATATAAATATATGTATATGTGTGTAATATATATGTTTGTGTGTGTGTGTGTGTGTGTATACATATATATATAGTTATATATCTATACATTGAAAGAGAGAGAGAGAGAGATAGAAAGAGAAGCACGCACAGAGAATGAGTGAGATAACTGTTATACTGATTCTAATACACATTTACACATATATTCCTGTATACATATATGTATGCATGTATGCATTATGCATGTATGTAAGTATCTATGTATATATAATAAACATCATGTAAAAGCTGCTTTCATAAAATAAAAGTACATAGACACGCATGTACAGTTATATATATATGTGTGTGTGTGTGTGTCGGTGTGTGTGAATCTATATATATATATATATATATATATA
>NC_068983.1:20005909-20006821 GCF_001194135.2 Octopus bimaculoides
TATATATATATATATAAAATTTATTAATGAGGGTAGAAATTGATATTAATCAATTAAAACCATGGTACGTATGTTTATCGTTTTTTTTTAATTTAGATTTTTTTTCATTTGTCTTGCCCTTTTACAGTCAGTCTGTTGTGTCACTAAATTTTTACTGAGAACATATATTTCTTTTCGTGGTTAGATGATTCGGCATCTATTTCTAGCATATAGGAGTCCACTTTTGCAGGTTATTCCTCTTATTTTTGCATATATATATATATATATATATATATATATATATATATATATATATATATATATATATATATATATATATCAGAAACCAAAATCCACCCTGATTCACCACCTTGTTAATTAGTCATTTCTATTGATAAACTTACGCAACCGCGTTTTCCAAGAGAGCTCAGTATTAACCTTGCTATTTCGCCTTGTAAAAGCACCACACAACAATTTTAAGAATAAGTACGGTGATGTGTACATCTTGCAGAATGGTTAGCCTAACTACCTGTTTTACCAGTGTATGCAAATGGCTAAAAGCAGCAGAATGTTCTACACAACATCGTCAATAACATCGAGAAAGGTAGACAAATGTATAAGGTAGACAAATGTATAAGGTAGACAAATGCAATATATATCGTGTGTAGATTGCATCGATAACCAGCTGGAGGGGGATCCTCCTGCGATTAAAATCGGTAGTAACGCCGATTCCTATGGAACAACTATATTGATGTGGCAATAAACATTACTTATATCAAAATATAAACATACATAACCATTGATAGATAGATAGATAGATAGATAGATAGATAGATAGATAGATAGATAGATAGATAGATAGATAGACAGGCAGAAAGGCAGGCAGACAGATAGGCAGACAGACAGACAGACAGATAGATAGATAGATAGATA
>NC_068983.1:20006921-20007984 GCF_001194135.2 Octopus bimaculoides
ATATATATATATATATATATACACGTGTGTATGTTTAATGTGCGTATGTATATATACGTATATATTTATATATGTATATGCGAGTAAAAATAAATACAAAAAAGGGGGGGTTGTATGATTGTGTATAGAGGAATATATTATTGTGCTTAAAAGAGTTCCAACACTGTCTGTTTTTTATGTTTTATTTATATTCCTGCAAAACCAATGTGGGATATAGAATATGGAATATACAATATATAATATAAAATAAAAATGGATGGTACTATGAAATAAAGTATTGAATGTCTTATTGAATATATGGAATATGTCTTATTGAATAGATGAAATATTGAGTGTTCAATATAAAGGATTAAATATATAAAGGCGAATACGTATTTTCTATACCTTGTGGTATTTCAACATGGCCGGTATGACAGACTTTAACAGACACATCCCCTCTCGTTCTTCCTCTGTTTTCTACTACGTATCTCTCTTTACCCCTCTCGTTCTTCCTCTGTTACTACTACGTATCTCTTCCCCCCCCCTCGTACTTCCTCTCTTCCTCTTTTCCTATCGTTGCTCACCTATTCTTCTACTTCCTCCTTTTGTTTCTCCCTCTACCACTCTCTCTCTTCCCCTTACACCGGCATGGTCACATGCTTCCGGTCAATAATCCTTTCCTTCCTTGGCTATCGCCAAGCAAACACGCGAACTTACTTCGTCCCCACTTCCAAGTTTGTGCCTCACAGCGTTCATACGCACATAATTTTTCCCGTTTGGCCGTATAGCCTTTTCCGTTTGTTTTCCTGTCTTGTCTTTTTTCCGCCACTACATTCCTCCATGGCAAGGTTTAATTTGTGTATACAAATTTAATTTGCTGTCCATGGGAAGAGCCGTTTTAACGATCCGTCCTACCCAGCTCTTCGAAACGCCGGTGTTAAAACGGGAGTAGCTGATGAAGGAAAATGTTCTCTATGTGGCTTGTGTGTTTTCTTGTCTACGTTTTCTTTGCAATGTCCTGTACCCAAATATGCACCTATACATACAGGTGGATGTCGGTATACACATACCTGTACGTATATAT
>NC_068983.1:20009054-20012725 GCF_001194135.2 Octopus bimaculoides
AATCAAGAGGGGAAAGATGTGACCTAGAGATGTAGTATGCATATAGAATGGTAGGTGTGTGGCGTTATATACTGGAGAATTAAAATATTATTTCAAACAAGCTCAAATTTCCTTCGTCATTCTTACTGAGCCATAAGAATATGTCTGCCTCTAAAAATGTCTGCCTCCCGCTCTCCTTGTCTTTATGTATGTTTGTCGCTCTCTTTCCTCTGACGTTTATTTTTATTTTTTTTTTTTTTGCTTAAACACGCCGGTAGTATCTTATTTTTCTTTCTACTTTTGTATTCCCAGTGGGCTCCTTAGAAGAAGCATTATACAGCTACCGCTTCATGTTTTGTTGAAAACAATAGTGAGGATTATGATGGTTGGAGGTAAACGGTGCAGAACTTCCGTCTTGGAAGTCATCCAATCACGAATATATTATTATAATGCTGCATAAATATGATTAAAACAAGACGATATACATATACAAATGTAAAGGTATCTGTCTGACTTATGAGATACTTGACCTAAACATCACAAATTTGCATTGGCACAAATATAGCTTTGTTTTCATAGGCGCAAATAAACTCATTTTCCAGCCGTGCAGTTTAGGTTTCAGCCCTTTTGCATGGCATCCTTGTCAAGTCTATTCTAATACAGTCCAAGGCCGATTAATTGAATTCCGTTGACGGAAACTCTATTGAAGCCTACGCTGCCGCTGATTAGCTCCAAGAGGCCATCGCCTCTAGCTAGCTGTGACCATTATAACCTTCGAACAGGGAAGGTCAGCCGCTTCCCTATGCTGGTCTGGCATCTACGGACTAGTTTCAGGGTGTTTGCCCCTTATCAATGTAGAGCTGCCGAACCCAGCAGGCGTCGCTACATATATATATATATATATATATATATATATATATATTACGTGGAGAAAAGCGAGCAAGATAAATAATATTCTTAAGATTATAAACCTGGAAAATTACCGGACAATTTATTAAATCTGAAAGTACAGAACAAGAACATTTCTACTGAAAATATTGCAGCTAAGGATAACATTTTAAATAAAATATTTAGATTTAGAAAATATTAGCTTTTATTAAAGCTAAAAATTATATTACAAGTTATAACTTCTATTTGTTATTACTTGTAATTGTATCAAAATAAAAAAATAACTCAATAATAACAGTAGTACCTAGTTAGTACAATAAATAGAATATTACAAAAATTAGCTATATATTACGGTAAAATCTATCTTTAACTACATATTCACAGTAAAATTTGCTTGAGTTATTGCCTAAATTATTGCCAAGTCTACACATTTTTAGTTTTGACCAAATGCCTATCTTTTACATAATGAATTTGCATACGATATATACTATTCTACTTTGCACAAAACTTTAGTTATATTGGTACTTCTGGCTCACATTTTTAAAGTATTCTAGTGTGTCAATATTTTCAAGAAATGATGGTACGTTTTTAAAATTATAATGTTAGTTTGTAAATTACGATCAAATAATTTTTAATTTTCAAATCTTATCGTTAGCTGCAATATTCTAAGTACAAATTTTCTTGTCCTGTACTTTACCAGATGTAATAAGTTGTCCTGAACTTTTCCAAGTGTAATAACGTGTTCTGCAATTTTCTAGGTTTATAATCTTAAGAATATTTTTTCTTTTGATCACATCTTTTAATGTGATCCATGTTTTTTCCAGGCTATGTTATTATGCTAATTAATAACCTGTCAAATGTGTCAATTAACGGTGACATTTATTAAAAATCCCCTTATAGAACTATATTCATAAAAACATATAGAACCATATCATCACTCTTAAATTTGAGAAACAAATGCTCATAACTTTTTTTCTTTTAGAACTTCATTGCATTAGATTGATACTATAAAATTCCTCGAATTGAGCTCTGTCATTCAAGCTTAATTAAAATATAGTTTGTTTTTAAAATAAAAAAAAGTTAATTATACTTAAATCCCATTTTCTTGCCTTACTTGTATTTTTTCATGATATTTTACTTCACAACTTTCTTTAATGCAACTTTTTGTTGCATGGGAACAAATCTATGAAATTCTTCATGATTTCTTCTATTATTGAAGCTTCTTATCTTATGCGCACTTTTAAAGCCTATCTAGGGTCATGGGCCCGGTTTCACGGTTTCTATGGTGTATGTGTTCCCCCCAGCTGGACGGGACGCCAGTCCATCGCAGCGTTAGTCAAGAAACAGGAAGAAAGAGTGAGAGAAAGTTGGGGCGAAAGAGTATAACAGGGGTCGCCACCACCTCCTGCCGGAGTCTCGTGGAGTTTTAGGTGTTTTCGCTCAATAGACACACACAACGCCCGGTCTGGGAATCGAAACCGCATTCCTTCGACCGCGAGTCCGCTGCCCTAACCACAGTACAAGGACTGAAAAAATAAATCCGCTTGGCACAGATTGACCTCAAACAATGTTGTGCATGTGCACTAAGCTCTCACACTCTACCTCAATTCCGTTGTTTACAGCACTGCTTAGAAGGAAGGTGTGTAGCGTGCCATCGTTGCATTTTGCGCGTGAGACCAAGTAACCATGTCGATACCTGTTCAGAGGCCGATATAAAGTTGCAAAAAGTTTATGGAGAGAGTGTATGAACCACACACAAGTGTACGAGTGGTTGAGATTGTTCCAAGATGGCCGCAAAAATGTCAACATTGGGGAAAGTGTGTAGCGTGTGAACGTCTCATTGACTCTGACAGAGAAAGTTGAGCAGAGAATCTCCATCCAATTTTGTCAAAGCTTGGCGATACCTGCTCAGAAGCCTGTGCAAAGTTTTAAAAAGATTTCATCGTTTTCGATATAATCAAGATCTTGTGCAACTGACATCAGAATATCTTTTTAGACAGATGAAAGCAGTTTTGACACAAAGTTGGCATCCCTAAATCTTCAATGATAATTGACGGAACTGAACTGTAACTAGTTTTCACATCCATTGATAATGCATGAATGGTGATTCGACCATATCTCATCACAGCTACACGCACATCTGCGATGTTTTTCTATTTTCTGCAGGTTGCGGGTCTCCCAGAACGTTCGTCAATAGCCACATTTTTTCGGCCATCTTGGAAACGTCGGAACCACTTGTACAGTAGTGTGAGACTCATACACTCCTCTCCATACACTTTCTGCAACATTGTGTTGGCCTCTGAGCAGGTATCACCATGACAGCTTTCTCTGTCGTGGTCAAATCGAGGATCACACGCAACGCACCTTCCACCCAAGCAGTGCTGGAAACAGCGAAAGTGAGCTAGAGCGTTAAATCTTAGAGCACAAGCACAACAGATTTTAAGGTCAATCTGTGCCAAGCGTCTTTACTCTGTGTACTTTAGCTTCGCTACTATGGAAACAGTCCCGGTACTTATTGATCAGACCTCATATATATACATACATACATACATACATACGTACATAAAACGCATCCATAAAACAAACATACAAATCTGCGCATACACTAACACCAAATACTGCACACACACATGCACAAATACCTAGATGATGTTGATAAAAGTTCCAGTGAAGGAGACTTGAATCTATGTTAGAGTCCGGCTCTTTCTCTATGGACAAGAAATACAGAAATGAAACTGATTGATAATATACATACACACACACATGCATACATACATACATACATACATACATATTTATATATA
>NC_068983.1:20012845-20016496 GCF_001194135.2 Octopus bimaculoides
TATATATATATATATATACATTTATATATATGCATATATATATGCATATATGTGTACATGTATAAGGGTGTGTGTACTTTTATTTTGAACGTGTAGCTGATGACTACAATATTGACTCAGCTACCCACCACCAACACCACCACAATCTCCAATAGTAACCACCTTCTCACAAACACATTAGGGCCAAAAATCAATAGATTTCATCTAAGGTTATTGCATGACGATGTCTCATGTGATCATATTAACGACACAACTATGTAGGTGAAATTATATTTATTGATTATAACAATATAATGCGGAAGGCATCCGTAACAAATTTGATCACACTAATGGCCGGATTCAGTGGGGCTTTGTCACTCGTAATAGTATCATAAGGTAGGCAATATGTTTCTTCTTCAGTAAGTTATTATATAGTCTCAGCAGTGAATTATTTAAACTGTATATTTAGATATTAAAGTGAGGTTCAGCATTAAATGTATGCCATGTATGCCGAATTGGGGAGGCGCGTGGAGGCGTGTGGAGACGCGTGTAGGCGCGTGGCTTAGTGGTTGGGGTGTCAGCATCATAATCGTAGGATTGTGGTTTCGATTCCTGGACCGGGCGACGCGTAGTGTTCTTGAGCAAAACACTTCATTCCACGTTGCTCCAGTCCACTCAGCTGGCAAAAATGAGTAACGCTGCGATGGACTGGCGTCCAGTCCAGCTAGGGAACACATACGCCATTGAAACCGGGAAACCGGGCCCATGAGTCTGGCTAGACTTTAAAAGGGCGCATTTATTTATGTTATTATGTGTGCCGAATTAGGTAGATTGAAACTTTGAGTAAGACTTTCATATGTATTTATGTATGTATGCATGTACGTATGCATGTATGAATGAATGTATGTATGAATGAATGAATTAATGAATGAATGTATGTGCGTATGCATGTATGTAGGAATGTATTATGTGCTTATGTATGCATGTAGGAATGTTTTATGTGCCTATATAGTTAGGAAGAATGGCAGGCATGCAGGTAAGTAGGCAGGCACGTAGGTAGGTAGGTAGGTAGGTAGGTAGGTAGGTAGGTAGGTAGGTAGGTAGGTAGGTAGGTAGGTAGGTACGCAAGTAGAACAGTCACAGTCACATATGTGGGTTAACTTGATTTCCCAGGAGTACTGGAGGTACCCGTTAATTTTGATAAAGTTGTGTGGTAGGCAGTTCTTCGAGGAAAAAGATACCCTAATATAAAACATGCAGTCATTTTGCAACGCTTGTCAACGGAGCCTAGCAATGGCGACCCAGAGAATAAGAAAAGTGTTGTACAGGCTTTTGTTACTTAAATCCAATGGCATACAAAATTTCACACTCATTTCTGAAAGTGAGACAGCTGTCATGTGACAAGATGAGGAACGTATGTCTGCATGCATGCATACATGTATGTATGTATGCGTGTATGTATGCATGTTTATATAAACATAAGTATGCATATATAAATATAAATACATATGTGTGTGTGTGTGTGTGTGTATTTGTGTCGAAAAAGTGAACGAATTATTAACTTTGGTCAGTTGTCGAAACATGAAATTATCGTAATATCGCTTTGTTACTAGTTTTTTTCTCT
This sequence comes from Octopus bimaculoides, assembly GCF_001194135.2. Taxonomy (NCBI): domain Eukaryota; kingdom Metazoa; phylum Mollusca; class Cephalopoda; order Octopoda; family Octopodidae; genus Octopus; species Octopus bimaculoides. The sequence goes on from NC_068983.1 coordinate 20,014,449, forward strand.
GATTCATGAATGCGTAACTGTTTTTCTTCTGTTCTTCATTACCTCATCCTCTCTATATCAATGCAGAACAAGCTTACACATAGATATTGTTGAAGGTAGAGTCATGCAGTATTGTTCTAAAGATCGAAAGAGCAAACATTCCGAATGTTTGAAGAAATGTACAGACAGAAAACCCCTCTTCACTGCGTTTTTGCTATTTCGCTTCGTATTTCTTTCTCCAACTCACAGTCTTATATTTTCCCTCAAGTTAATTTTCTACACTGATATTGCCTTTCTATCTTTCTGTCACTATTCTTTACTCTGTAGTTTCACCGTTTCTCCTGATTTTCTCTCTCACTGTCTACAACTTTTTCCAACAGCATCTTCCTCCCTTCTTACTTCTCTTCAAACATCCCTCTTCCGTTTTTGTGCAATGAACTGTTCAGCAGATGTACGTTTTTCCCACCCTGGGTATTTTTTTGCCTCATGTCTAAGACTAATGTCAAAATATATATCGTTTTTTCCTCCTGTGTTGTCACCGACATCATTATGCATGACTATCCATATAGTTTACTAACCATGATTTGGCGAAGTTTCGACAAACTGAATCCTGAGAGTGAAAAATCATTTACAACCAAGGCATAAAATCTTGAAAACTGAATTCGAGTGCAGCATCGACTTGAGCCACGGAAATGATCTAATCTCTTTTGGATGCAGTAAGATCAGAGATTCAGTATTATATCAAAATGGAGTACGTACCAGAGAATAAAACTTGATGGCTCGGAAATCCTTTATTGTCCATCCTATGCAATTTCAGAACTTCACCTATCGAAACCTGGTAGGAAACTTCTAACATATATAGAAGAGAATATAAGAGATATGTACAGTCAGTCGTCTGATACCCATCTAGATGTTCCCTTAAATCCAAACATTCGTAGGGCCTTGAGCTCTACGGCGAGTAGCGAAGTTCTACATTCTATCGATATGGTTGTAAAGGAGGATCCAAAAGTGGCCCTTAAGTAAGCAATTACATATCGGGCATGACTGACGATGTCTGACCTGGCGCCACTTGGGACTTTGGGTGAAATATTTGCGCCTAATATTTACGGAAGGCTATGCGATACGGAACAGAAGAAATCATCCCTTAGCTTTATTCTGTAGTAGTAAAATAATTTGGGCGTGGGGTCCAACAAATATATGTCGATGCGAATTGTTTCTTGGGCCCATTAAATTACGTATGCGTGCGTGTGCAAGTGCCTGTGTGTCCGTGTGTGTGTATGTGCTTCTATGTAGTGTAAGCTTACTTGTTCCTCTTGCTGAACTTCTACGTGAGTGTGTGTGTGTATATATCTATATGTGTATTTGTGTATGTGTGAACGAAATTAATAAAGAATAAATAAATATTGACAGAATCAGGTGCAAATCATGTACATATTATATAATCGTCAAAATATGTTATTACTGTGATATCAAATATCAACTACCTACAGTATCTTATACATAATATTTCCATCTGCTTTCTTGACAATTTCCCCTCCTGTGTTTACTTAGCATGTACTCACAGATACACACTCATACATATAGATATGGCTTACATACATACAATATATACTTACATAGATTACATACAAATATTCATACATTCATATATATATATATATATATATATATATGACTACTATTCAGGAACTGATATCGATATAGTTGCCTATTTCCTCCATCAATGTAGTTGATCATATCCCTGAAATAGCAAATATATCTTCTGTCCTCTCAACGTGATAAATATTGCAGAAATCCTTGTTACCAACGGAAGAAAACCCCAACATACAATAAATACATAAATACACATACCGAAGCACAACGGTTTTTCCTATCTAAGGTGTTCTTTTTTTAAACCTGGTACCAGTATTTACACACTATTAACTATAGCCTTATCTGCTTCAGGATTCACCATTCCCCAAATGAATATGCATATGTGCGTGGAAGCGTTGCGTTGAGGGATTGTGTTTATATGTGCATTTGCATATTACGGATATATATATATATATATATATATATATATATATATA
>NC_068983.1:20017150-20018291 GCF_001194135.2 Octopus bimaculoides
TATATATATATATATATATAGAGAGAGAGAGAGAGAGAGAGAGAGAGAGAGAGTGTATATATCTATATAAGATATATGTAGCCGTAATATATGCACGTATAAATACAATCCCTTCACACCCCCACTCACAAATATGTTTGTGTGTGGGGAAGGTGTCATTTAGTTATGAGGATTCTGAAGAATTAACGCTCATCCACCTGTAAGATGTCAGAAATAGCTAAGTACGACAGAGCTCACATTGAAGCACATCAACGCTGAAGACTCAAAAAGTGGGCAAAATATTGTAGATATGAAAGTACAAAAAACTTAATTGATTGCCATTGCTCCTACTCGCCACGAGGTCATTGTGTAACGTTGATATCAAAAAGTAAACATTACGCCATTTGTATATTTTGCTTGCTTCCAAATGCTGGAAATTTTTCGTTTTGTGCAAAGTCATGCTAAGTGTTTTGGGTGTGGGCGCGCTCATACGTAACGTTTATTTTCTTGAGATCTTGAGATCTGCTTCACTACTTTATGTCTTCTACGCTCTTTTTCTTCCGCGGGATATTTCTACCTTTACCGTTCGGAACATCTACAAACTCTCAAGATCCACGCACATCAGATGTTCGGGTATACGCCCTCTACTCTGTAGCAAGATGCAATTAATTTCTCTTCTCCTCAACCTTTTTGCTACCACAAAATATCACATCGGGGAACAAGAAATGTTATCTTTCTCCAGAGCCCTTCAAATATAAAACATATTTCTATTAGAATTTCATCCTATTTTATGTGTTCCATATTAAATCATGATTAATATATATAAAGTATAAAGACAGATTTTCTAAAGAAACAGCGTAAAGATAATCAATAAACAGTCTGAAAAGCTTCTCCTGTAAGGAAAGCCTTTTCAAAGTATTCGTCACGAATTATAAATCTAAATTATTAGAGATAATATGCTAATATGATTAACATGCATTAATTAGCAACCAGATAATTCACCAGAAAGCTATTTCTACATATTCAGCACCCGGGCAGCAATGGTTTACTAGTTTAGGTTCATATATTACTTCATACACACAACCAAACACATACACTATATTATGTGTATAAGTTGATAGGTTTACAAATATATATATATGTAAATATATATATATATATA
>NC_068983.1:20018928-20021343 GCF_001194135.2 Octopus bimaculoides
ATATATATATATATATATATATATATATATATATATATATATATATACACACACACACATATACACGCACGCGCGCGCACACACATACGTATACTGTATATATGTGTAACATACGAAATTTCAAGCTATTACTAATATCCATATAACACCAGAATTGTCTGTGAAGCTATGTGTTTGTATGTGTGTGTGCATGTGTGTGTGTGTATGCGTGTGTTTGTGTGTGTGAGTGCGCGCGTGTGTGTGCGTGCGTGTGTGCTTCAGTGTTTCAGCTTATTCGTCTATATGCATTTACTTATGATCACAGTGTCTTTTAAGAAACTGTACTTCACACATGATGTAAATCTTCTTAGAACATTCATGTTTTCAATAATCTTTTCTTAGATCAACTTCTAAGCTCTTGTATTGAAAATGTGTGGAAATATACGAAGCGGCATTCACTAATTGATATATATCTTAGAGTACATAAATCTATTTTCCGTATACCATTTATTCCAAGATTTCCTAAGCCTCGTGTTCTTAGAAACTTGTTATTGCACTCTGGAATTAGGTTTCATTTGCAAAATGTTAACGTTCTCTTAATTTATGCTGAAGCTGCGTATGCGACTGTCACTGCATTTATTTATTAAGTATGTCTTGTGTGCAAGTGTATAAGCGCCATCAACATCAGATGTATACATATATGCCTGTGTATGTATTTGTGTATGTATGCATATATTCATATGTATGTTCTTATAATTGTTTTTATATATATTTTATTGTACCTTGCGATACGTCAATAATAAACACGCACTGGTGCAATCTCCGTTCTTTACTATTAATCAACCGGTTAGTTATTTAACAAAAAATGTAATCGAGTACTTGTTTCATCCTTTTATAATCAATCAGATTGCGTGATTTGAAAAAGACCTAGAAATAAGAGCGTACGATTGGGGGCTGAAAAGTTCTGGCTGAAAGTTTACAGAGGTTGAAGGCCCAAACTTCCGAATTTTTTTCCAGGGCTTAGAAAAACTGAAGGACCGCTGCAATAAGTGGGTGTATCTGAAAGGGGAATATGTTGAATAAAATCATAATTGACTGATCCTCTTGTATTTTCTTTTACCCGAAACCAGGAACTTTTAGTTAGTTTCTTCATTGACTAATAATAAAGAAGGGTAATTGAGCCAGTGCATGCGTTTATTACTGACATTATGACCTTCCAAGAAACGATAAAATTTGTTTCAGCACAGAAAAATATTGACTTTAATAGGATTTGAACTCAGAAAGTGAAAGGCCACAATAAATACCACAAGGAATTATATTTGATGCTCTACTGAGTCCGCCAATTCACAGATCGGAATTTCTCAAAACATCTTGCAAAACCAAATGAAAAGGCGAAATATTCATATAAATAATTATATTTAAAAACAGCCAAAACATTTGAAGAAGCATTCGATACCTTTCATAAAGTAATATGTTGATTTTATTGTTGCAGCGAAAATATTGCTAATTACCTTGAAATTTCTGCTTAGAAGTCATGATCAAACTGTAAATGCAAATTGTTTTCCAAGGTTGACATATATTTTAATTATGAGCAATTTCCAAATACTGTCATTTTTTTCTATGAACCATACATTTATACCAAGTTTTTGCTACAATACGCATATCGTTTCATCAGATTAAAGCTTAAAATTTACCCCAACAAAGAAGGAAATAAAACGATAACAATAAATAATCACATATCTATAAGGATTTCTTTTTACATGCCACAAAATACACTATCATATCATAGCTAATTTGCTGGCACATTGCTCCACTCATAAGAAATATTTCTAGCAAATATATAAAAGATTTAGAAATCTAATGGTGTAGTCTGATGCTTGGCTATTTAGCTGAATCTTCGATCTTCGAGGCGGCTGTCAAATATTTTCTTGTAACAGTCATAAACACAGGCATGCACGTACACACACACACACACACACATTCGTAAGTTGTCCGTAATTCTGAAAATTAGCAATCTAAAACAAACTTTTTTTCCTGAATAGTAGTATTTTATGTATTTCTATATGCATATGTGTGTGTGGGGGGGGTGTATGTATGCATATATGTATGTATGTATGTATGTATGTATGTATGTATGTGTGTATAATTAGAGATATATGATGTATTTTATAAATATGATTATCCAAGTAACATGAAAGCATGTACCTATTACTCTTTTACACTTACTTGTTTCTGTCATTTGACTGCAGCCATGCTGTAGCACCGCCTTTATTCTTTGTAAGTCTAGTACTTATTCTATCGGTGTATTTTGCCGAACCTCTAAGTTACGGGGATGTAAACACACCAGCATCGGTTGTCAAGCGATGTCGAGGGAGAAACACTGATACGGAAACATATACACGCACATATATATATATATATATATATATATATATA
>NC_068983.1:20022109-20024572 GCF_001194135.2 Octopus bimaculoides
ATTATATATAAATATGTGCGCGCGCGTGTGTGTGTATGTGTGTGTGTAACGGTGCTGTGACAGAAACACGTGTTTCTACAAGTCCCTTGCTTCGAGAAAAATACAAGGTCATGCTAACAATTCTCGTTATTAATCAGCAGCTGTCTTTGCTTGCCGTTTTTTCCCGATTTTCCACTAGGCATTGGTAATTTGAATGAGGCAAGAAATTATATTGTTTTGTACATGTGTTTCCCTCTTCGCTATTTTGCTCAGTTATGTAAAGACATTGTTGTGTGGATAACATCTACTGAAACAGAGAGAGGTGTTCAGATCTGTATCTCACTTCCTTGAAAGAAAAAGACCTTTTTGTCGCTCAATCTTTTAGTCTGTTCTCACTTGTTTACTCGGCGTCGATATCAATCACTCTAGATGCATTTGCATTTCTGTTCCTTCTAAGGAAAGATAAGTTCAATATAGACAGAATGGTGTCGTATAGCATTTAGTATACACAGCTATTCGTTGTTATTGTGTCTGAATTCATGCTATAAGCCACAGTCTGTTATTCTCATACTTTCGCTTTACGTTCCAAATGTGCAAATTTACGTAGTCTGTCAAATAGTTCCTACCCTTTTTTTGTTTAAGCTTTAGCCCTATGCTTGGGCAGAATGAGTAAAACATAATAGCTATTTATTTAGAAGCTACTGTTCAAGTGTGAAGGTGTATGACTCAGTGGTTAGAGTGTCGGGCGTACAATCATGAGGTAGTGAGTTCGATTCCTGGACCGGGTTGTGTGTTATGTTCTTGAGCAACACACTTTATTTCACGTTGCGCCAGTTCACTTATCTGTAGAAATGAGCTGCGACATTACTGGTGCCAAGTTGTATCGGTCTTTGTATTTTTCCTTTGGGTAACATCGGTGGTATAGAGCGTGGAGGTTAGTGTGCATGGGCGACTGTTAGTCTTCCATAAACAGCCGTACCAGGACTTGTTCCTCAAAAGGTAACTTTCGTGACCGAAGAGAGCGGGGTGTCTTTACCCTTTACTATTCAAGGTTACTTTTTGATTTCCAGAATGAAACAAGCCTTCTTATCGTTGTGCCGTATAAAATTTTGACATTTTTCGTTCATTGATATTTATTTCTTTTCATTTGGACACGGAGGCAATTGCCTCTACATGTCTGCTTAAATCTCCTCTCACAGACAATAATCTTAAGGCGGGCCTTTCCTCCAGTATAACCTCTTCCATTTGTTGCCTATATCCATGCGACTGGCCAGTCTGAATTATTTCATTGTGGCCTTTTCTTTATAATTATGCAGTTTATATGCGACTGGCCAATCTGAATTATTTTACTTCGACCTTCTCTTTATAATCAAGCAAATAAATTAGCATAAATTATGCTAATCTTTCTAAAATTCATACTAGCAAATCTAGCCATCTACACTGTTAACAAAATGAGGGAGGGCAGTCATAAGAGCAGTATGTATTGAGAAATATGTAAATGGAGTTGATAAATTGGTGGGTGATGTCTTAGAGAAATTACATTATTGTTGGTGATACAGCATTCTATTGCAGCTATATAACATATGTTTGCGACTAAGTGACATACGATGACGATTCACTCCCGAACTGAAATTGGCTCCAAGATTCTCACTACACAGCCAGAAATACCTGGACATTGTGATCCTAAAAAACGCCTCTGGTTTTATATATAATTTAAGTTAGTTGATCAGTAATTTTATCTGCTTTACATATGTACTATAAAAGTGTTAGAGCAAACACGCTGGCGCGCACACACTCTCTCGAGTAGACATACACATCTCTGTCGAAGAGCGTAGGTGCGATACGTTAAATATTTTCCTTTCTCCCCGGGCGTTAAACTAATACACCGGCTTGCTGTTCCAACACCTGTCTTCTCCGTCCTTTGTTTTCTGTGAATCTGAAATATATATATATATATAAAGAAAGAAGGAGAGAGAGAGAGAGATCAACACATAGAAAATGTCAGTGTGTCGTAAGAGATGACCTTGCAGATCGCACGTTATATATCAATAGCTTAAATAATGATTCAAAACATATTATATTCAAACTAATATTGCAGATAAAATGCTCTTTTCACATTTGTGAAGAGAACAGGCAGGTTATATATCTTTCAGCATTGATTGAATAGTTTATGTGAGAAACGGATAAGTCGAACTATGTGTTATATTTTACTTTCCCCGCCCTCTCTTCCTAATGTTCTAAGTGGTATTTTAAAACTAGTTACACATAGGGGTTGCTAAACGTTGTGGTTATTAAATGTTGATTCCGTCTTTCCTTAACGTGTTTTAAAATAATCTCCTCCATATTCCATAATGCATGAGGTAAATTACACACACACACACGCACACACACACACACACACACACACACACACACACACACACACACGTATATATGCATATGCATATAACTATATATTCATAAACGTTGCATATTTATTTATAT
>NC_068983.1:20024741-20025421 GCF_001194135.2 Octopus bimaculoides
TATATATTTATACATATATATTTGTATGTACGTTTGTACATATATATATATATATATATATATAGTTATGTACATACAAACGTACACATATGCGCACATTCATACAAGCATGTAAGTACATACATACATACATACATACATACATACATACATACATACATACATACATACATACATACATAAAACAATTTATGTGCGTCAAAATTCGTCTTTTATATTTCTTGTTTTCGAAATCACAAACGAAAATTTGTATTTAACTGTGATAAATGCTTGAAATGATGCCAAGTGTTTATGCGTTTTTCCTTCAACCTTTATCTGCAAATACGATTTTGAATCTATAATAGATTATTTCATTCCCTGCTGTTCTTTAATCTCCTTCCTTCTCTAAATGTTCAACCAATTTCAGACTTCTAGACTTGATATAACATACTTTTAATGTCATTCAGTCACCCAGTAGCGTTTGCGTTGATTATGTACACGGATGCGTACTCGTTCAGTTATATCCTTCACAATCGCACTCACAACTCAAATGCATACAAGCACACGAGCAAGTGTATATAAATAGATAGATAGATAGATAGATAGATAGATAGATAGATAGATAGATAGATAGATAGACAGATAGACAGACAGACAGACAGATATATATATATATATATATATATAGAGAGAGAGAGAGA
>NC_068983.1:20025530-20028563 GCF_001194135.2 Octopus bimaculoides
ATAGATAGATAGATAGATAGATAGATAGATAGATAGATAGATAGATAGATAGATGGCCGGATAGATAGATAGATATATAGATAGAGAGAGAGAGAGAGAGTGAAATAGTCTTCTGTATGTGTATATATATATATATATATATATATATATATAACAATAAATAACAATATGTAATATACATACATATATTTATATATATATATATACATATATATATGTATGTATGTATGTATGTATGTATGTATATACACACACACACATTCATACTTACATTCATACATATATAGTTATATACGCACATACATAAACACATACATACTTATAACACATATGTGCATCTTGTTTACCGCGTACATCTGTGTATGTATTGTCGTATATATAATATAAGCAACCCTTCAGTCGAACAGGTATACAGTGTCACCTCTTGCCGATATATCTCCGTATACAGCCAAATCTCAGTCAGATGAAACGTCAGATTTAGTAGTGTTCATATTCAAAATTACAGTCGGTCATATGATAATAAATACCTTCAAATTGAATTATATTTGGTGCGCAATTTAACCGGTTTACCATTAGCATATATTAGAACTAAAGAAGTTACAGATGAGACAAGACGTTGTCATCAAACTTGCTAGAAGTAGCAAGAAAATTTAGGAACCAAATTTAATAGTCTTAAGGAAGAAAACTTATTAGTTAATGCAGTTTAGGCGTTGCCGTGGCTGTGTGGTAAGGAGCTTACTTACGAACAACATGATTCCGTTTTCAGTCTCACCATTATCTTCTACACTAGGCGAGCCGACCAGAGATTTGTGAATGTGCATGAGTGAATATATGTATGTATATATGTTCTCTTCTGCTTTTCACTATTTAAATTCTACGTCTCAGGACGGAGCTCGCTTCTAATAAAAATACAAAGCACCAACATTCGAATATATATAACAAAAGCAATGTCACATTTTAAATGTCTTACATACTTTTACTGTTCCACCTACGGTTTGTATGTGCAATGTGTGAGCTACTTACTTTCTTTTTTTTTTAAAGCTTAGTTTATGGAATTTGTCACATGCATTTACTCACAAAACCAAGAGCGCCTGTCTGAATGTGTGCATGTGTGTATGTATAAGTGTATGTATGCATGAGGGTATGTACGCATGTACTCATGTACGTATGCATGTAGGTATGTATGTACGTATGTAGGGATGTATTTATGTATGTGTGCGTGTCTTTGTTTTTCCTTCACCATTTATTGACAACTGGTTCAGGTTTGGTAGTGTTTCCATAAACTAGCAGTTCGGCATAACAGACCGATACTACAAATAGCAGGTTTAAAAATATAGGCAGAATGGGGGAAAGCAATTCGTTTGACGAAATCCCTTCGAGGCAGTGCTACAGTATGGCAACAGACGAATGACTGAGACAAGTACAAGATAAAGATATGTATAATAATGGTTTCAAACTTTGGCACAAGGCCAGCAATTTCGGGGTTGGCGGGAATCGATTATATTGACTCCAGTACTGAACTGGTACTTATTTTATCGACCCCCACGAGGTTTGAAAGGTAAAGTCAACCTCTGGTGGATTTTGAACTCAGAACGTAAAGACGAAGAAATGCCGCTATGCATTTTATCTAAAGATGGAGGAAATGGTGCTAAGCATTTTAACCTGCATACTAACGTCTCTCCCAGCTCACCGCCTGTCAATGATTATAATAATACGATGTATTCCCGAATGAATGGAATTTTTTTCACCCCTGATCTTAATGCAACTAGACATGTGTTTCCACAGTGATAAAATCTGAAACGAAAGATTATAGTATTTAACAAAGAAAATTCGAAAAGTGTAAGGAAAAATTATACGATTTTTGTATTTCTTATTTGCTTACCCCTAGAAAGTATGAAAATGGCTAAAATTTCCTTCAGAATTTGCTTTTCTTGAATTTAATCAGGCCCCAATGAATCCCTTTTAACACATGGCTATGATACTCCTCCACTACTCCTGCTCATGATCAGAGGTGCACATATTTTCAGCCCCTAAGGGACATGCTCAGGAGGTTATGGTCAGAAAACTGACAAACAATTCGGTGGTATAGAGCAGAGTTTTTGTTATAACAATATTTCTGCTTCAGCAACTCAGCGCTGCATCTGTCTGAAATATAATGGAAAATAGGTCAGTTTCAAAACCTTGATGTCCAGGTCATAAAAGCTTATTTTGAAGGGAATAGTTGTTATTTCCTTTGGTTTCTAGATAGAAGCAAATAGGAAATAATACTTACTGACCAAAGACAAAAATATATAAATTATATAAATAATAAATTATGTTTCACAGTGTAAAGTGCGTAGATGCGAGCCAAGGTAAATAACTTTTTATTACGATATACTGATACCCTTCATTCAGGGATTTTTGGTCATAGCTTCCCGATAATTTTGTCTGTCATACACTTATTTTATTCTGTGTAGACAATCGCCACAGAGATATCAATTCCACATAAAATATAGTGGATTAGGCATAAATTTTATCCTGCTTCAGCAGCACTAACTGGTTCATAGATTATTTTAGCAGATTAAATAGCTCTCTATTTTAAGTATTCAGTTTAGAATATCTGTTCACAATTTCATCACATTTGTCTTGCAAATGTTCACCTGCAGAAATCTAAGGTTAGAGTTTCAGCCAGATTTCTACGCTTATGGGCTTCTGTGCAACGGATTTAATCCTCGATTATACAGAGAGGGAGACAAGGGGGAATGCGAGATGGATATAAGATACATATACATTTACAAACATACAAAATATACGCATCAACACACACCTATATAGAAGTGTATCTGCCTTTAACCGTATGTGCGTGTATATCTATGTATCTATCTATCTATCTATCTATCTATCTATCTATCTATCTATCTATCTATATATATATATATATATATATATACATATACATATGGGAAAATTTACGAAAAAAACAACAGCAGACGAGGACAGGTGGTGTAAACAACAAAAGGATGCATCAGTTTAACGCTCGGGAATAGAGAAAGT
>NC_068983.1:20033789-20035899 GCF_001194135.2 Octopus bimaculoides
ATTAATAGACAAACGATTATGAAGGAGAATGAGGTTGGAAAAAAAAAACTACAACGACGATGAGTACCAACACTACCACCAGTAGAACCGACAACACCACAGCTACTGCCACCACCACTACTAACACTACCACCACCATCACTACCACGACGACGACGACGACGACCAACACCACCACCACCGGCAGAACAATAATATTATTTTCTACTCTCGGCACAAGGCCTGAAATTTTGGGGGAGGGCTAGTCGATTAGATCGACCCCAGTACGCAAGTGGTACTTAATTTATCGACTCCGAAAGGACAAAAGGCAAAGTCGACCTCGGCAGAATTTGAACTCAAAACGTAAAGATTGACGAAATACCGCTAAGCATTTCGCCCGGCATGCTAACGTTTCTACCAGCTCGCCGCCTTAAGAACAATATTATTTGCTCGATCTGAGAAGACCACTTTTTATCCTGGGTTTCTTCTAGCTATATCGAGTTGTTACAAGAATTTGGGACGGATGACTAGATTTAGAATATCTTTCTCCTTGACTTCGACTACACAAGAGGTCACTGTAAAGGGACATCGAAAATGGTTCAGAAAAAAAAGGGCATATTTACAAATCTACGTGGTGAGGGTTATGAATATTAATAAGTTCTTAAAGGCAATGAACTGGCAGAATCTTTAGTAAGCCGATCAAAATGCTTAGTGGCATTCCGTCCGTCTTTACCTTCTGAGTTCAAATTCTGCTTAGGTTGGCTTTGCCTTTCATCCCTTTGGGATAGATAAAATAAGTACCAGTTGCTGGGGTCGATGTAATCGACTTGTTCCCTTCCTCGAAATTACTAGCCTTGTGCCAACATTTGAAACCAGTATTAATGCATTATCGTGAGTCCACCGGGCAAAATGCTTAGGAGCATTTCGTCCAACTTCACGTTCTGAGTTCAAATCCCACTGAGGTTAACTTTGCCTTTCAGTGTCTATAAAATGAGTACCAGGTGAACACTAGGGTCGATGTAATCGACTTAACCCCAAGCCCGAAATTGTTGGCATTGTGTCAAAGTTTGAAACTAATACTAATGGATGAAGTACATACGTTAATAGATGAAGTACAAATCAAAATATTGTACTTGTTGTGATTGTAATGTGTATCAACTATTTTCAGATCGCATGTTGTTACCCAACTGTGCTTGATGGACTTACCTAAAAGGACTTAGTTAAAATGCAGAAAGTTTAAAATATAATGCAAAATTGGTCTCAACTTTTAGTACAAGGCCAGCAATTTCGCGGGAGTGGGTAAGTCGATTACATCGACCCCAATGCTCAACTGGTACTTATGTATAGTTGAGTGAGAGAGCAGTCTTCCATCAAAGTGACACTGGGGTAAAATATACGAAGCCTAATATACCCATCTTGATTACCCATCTGATAAGGGTGCACCAGGCACATGCATCACAACCATGTGTGCACAACATGGTGATCTCATATCAAGATAAACAGCGCATGACCTTATATATGTATACATATGTATGTATGTATGTATGTATGTATCGGTTGTTCCACGTGACTGTTACTCTTTGGTTTCCTCGATGTCCAATCAGTTCCTTGGACAATATTATTGTTCGTTGAAATAATTGGACATCGGAGATACATCAGAATATCCTCAAATAAATTAGCAATAAAAACATTATTATAATTCACCGTGTATTGCGTAGCTTTTTCTCCTCTACGTTAGGCCGCTCAACCTTATAACATCTCTTGCACATATATTACATGCAGTCATAGTTACATACCACGTATCTTGAAGAACTTCACATTCTTGCTATGCAAAAAAGAAAAAAATCAAGTGGAATACACACTGTATAACCAAAACAAAGCGTATTTTCTATTAGAAAAACATAAAGCAACAAGAATCAAGATAAAGCAATACAAAAAAAGCAAGAAAATGTAATTCAAAATTCTTGCATTATTATGCGTGTGTGAGGCAAGGTGCTTCAGTCAATTTTCTCAGCATATTAGCTATTCCTACTTTCTCGTTATTTATTACACCTTCTTTCTTTCCCGATATATATGTACGAGTGTGTGTGTGTGTGTGTGTGTGTGTGTGTGTGTGTGTGTGTGTGTGTGT
>NC_068983.1:20036708-20037741 GCF_001194135.2 Octopus bimaculoides
TATGCATGTATGTATGTCCGCGTACATGTGTCTGAGTGTTTGTGTATGTGTATATATATATATATATATATATATACGTATATGGATATGTGTATATGTATGCACATATACATATATGTGTGTGTATATATACGTATATATGTATATATTCATAACTATATATGCATATACTTATTTCAACATGAATGTATACGCAAACACACATACATATTTGTCCTTTCGTGCTTGAACATATATGTCTATGTGGGTGTGTATTTAATTATGTATAAAAATAGAAACACACACACACACACACACAGAAAACCCAAGCGCACACATGCACACAGAAATATGGCCGGGAATATGCATGAGCGAATATTGTATTTTATGTAAAGGATATATCTGTTAGTGTGAGCCTGTGCTATGGAAGACCAGCAAGTCTTAAATTTAAAATGTAATTATTTCATTTCGATATTTATACTAAATTTTAGACGCAAAAACTAGAAGGCATTAAATTTCTTGTAAAGTTGGCTATATTTGACAATAACATATGTCCTCATTAGTCTAAATTTGAGTGGAATTGGTGCACGCATTTGATGATGGGGTAGTTGTTTTATTGTTGATGCTGCAGCGGCTGTTGATGATGATGATGATGATGATGATGATGATGATGATGATGATGATGATGATGATGATGGTGATTACCATGATGAAGGTGGTGATAATGTGACGACAACTATGTAGTTAAGGATGACGATGATGATAACAATGACAATAATGACGAAGATGATGTTGATGATGATGTAGATGACGACGACGACGACGACGTCGATGATGATGAGGATTATGAGGATGATGTCGATGATGGTGACGGTAACGGTGATGATGATGATGAGGAGGAGGAGGAATAAGACGAGGAGGAGGAGGAATAAGAGGAGGAGGAGGAAGAGGATTAAGAGTAGGAGGAATAAGAGGAGGAGGAGGAGGAGGAGGAGGAATAAGGGGAGGAGGAGGAGGAATAAGACGAGGAGGAGGAGGAATAACACGAGGAGGA
>NC_068983.1:20038197-20039461 GCF_001194135.2 Octopus bimaculoides
GCTTTTGTTGTTCCCCTTCTTCTAATGTGGATTTTCTGGCATTGAATTTGCTTTCGTTGTGGTTGTTAAAATTTTCCATGCTTTTAGTAGGAATCAATAACATATTTTATTTTGGTCGAATCACTCTCTTGCTACACCGAGTTCCACATGAAATGCATTATACTTACTGAGAAAGGCGGCGAGCTGGCAGAAACGTTAGCACGCTGGGCGAAATGCCTCGCGGTATTTCGTCTGCCGCTACGTTCTGAGTTCAAATTCCGCCGAGATCGACTTTGCTTTTCATCCTTTCGGGGTCGATAAATAAAGTACCAGTTACGCACTGGGGTCGATGTAATCAAGTTAATCCCTTTCTCTGTCCTTTTTTTGTCCCCTCTATGTTTAGCCCCTTGTGGGCAATAAAGAAATAAGAAACGTTAGCGTGCCGGGCGAAATGCTTAGCGGTATTTCGTCTGCCGTTACGTTCTGAGTTCAAATTCCGCCGAGGTCGACTTTGCTTTTCATCCTTTCGGGGTCGATAAATAAAGTATCGGTTACGCACTGGGATCGATGTAATCGACTTAATCGCTTTGTCTGTCCTTGTTGGTCCCCTCTATATCTAGCCCCTTGTGGGCAATAGAGAAATAAACGTTAGCACGCCGGGAGAAATGATTAGCGGTATTTCGTGCGTGATCACAGATCACGCGTATGCGTGTATGTCTACCCCTTCATTTTATGAAGGACCTTTACGAAAAGCGAATCCACCTGTAACATCCTACATGGTTACATGTATAAAATCTAATTATTTTGAGTATAATATTAACATTCTATAGATTTAAGCTTCGCATATTAAAGATTATTTCCAAACGCCCTTCTTTTGTATGTGCATTATGACCATGTACTATATTTTCGTGCTATATCGAATTTAATTAACAAATGTAGAGTAGATTGTATAGTTACAGTAAATTTTCAACTTGTAGGGAATACATATATACAAACACCGTTGCAAAGAACGCCACTTTAATTATAAAAATTGGAAAACAAGACAAGTAATACAAAGAACGACCCTTCATCAGTTATCGGCTGTCTATCTACTCCCCATTTAGAGTAATCAAGGACAATATGAGTCTTCAAAGACAGTTGCTTCCATAAATACCAAAATGAAATTTTGGATTTATGGACGGTCAAAGTTAGGAACAAAATCAGATTACAAATGTATATATGTGTATGTGTGTTTGTGTGTGTGTGTGTGTATGTGTATATATATATATATATATATATATATATA
>NC_068983.1:20040159-20046765 GCF_001194135.2 Octopus bimaculoides
TGATATATACATATATAGAAAGAGATAGATACATACATACATATTAACGTACACAAACACACACACGTTGTATATATACACGTTGTCCCCAAAAGATGTATACATACTTTAGCAGCTGATAACTCAACTGATGTTATTTTCTTTCCAGATGAAACCCATTGGAATTAATGATGGCAGTCAGACTAAGCCTTGTGCAGTTGAAGTGCAAAGACATTTTAGGAGAGAGTTACCATCACTCGAATTGGAGATTAGTTTGAAACCGATGGAACCGTTCAGAATGTCCACGAGAAGCGTTCCGGAAGACCACGAACGTCGACAATCTTCACAAAGCAAAAAGGAGAGCTAGAGATGTATCACCAAAGTCCAAGAAAATCTGTGCGGCAAGCGAGTCATGAGGCAGGTATTTCAAAATCGTCTGTATAACGTTATTTTGAAGCATTGTCAATGGAAAAGTTACGTCCCAAGTTTAGTCCATGCTATTAATGACGATGATCCAGACTGAAGAATGCAGTATTGCGAGTGGTACTTGGCACGATGTGTAGAATATGCACGCTTTCCAACAAAGATTGTGTGGAATGATGAGGCCACATTCAAATTAAATGGTTCAATTAATCGCCAAAATTGCATCTTAGTGGAAAATTAATTAGAGATTGGAGAGGGTGATTCCATACTAATATAGTTATACAGGAAAGGTTAAAATAGACAAGCCAAAACTATGGGTAATACACATATATTTCTATTCGTACACACCTATAGCTACGCACACAAATCCACACGTATATTTAAGTACATGCATGTATACAAGTATACACAAACACATACATGCACACGCATGCACACACACACATATATTTTATATATACACAGGAACATACACACATACACCCGTAGGTATACATATACAAACACGCAGGCCATACAGCAACATATATGTATACATCGACACACACACACAGATACTCATGTATACATATCCACACAAATATGCACATAGACAT
The DNA here is from genome assembly GCF_001194135.2 of Octopus bimaculoides. NCBI lineage: Eukaryota > Metazoa > Mollusca > Cephalopoda > Octopoda > Octopodidae > Octopus > Octopus bimaculoides. The sequence continues at coordinate 20,041,158 of NC_068983.1, forward strand.
AGGTATACACAAATGTATACATACTCAGAGGGATGCAGACACACATAGACACACACACATACAAACAGACCCACATACATACACACTCGCGCACACACAGACACGCACATTCACACACATACACAGCCACACGCACATACACGCATATGCACTCTCACATGCACAGACACATACACAAACCCCACACAAATTGTGTATGTATTATACATACATTGAATTATTTACTCTGCGGCAAACCATACGACAGTATAATCGTCCTGAAACCCAGATTGTCTACACCAGAAGTATTCCGAGTTTGGTTAGGATCCCGACATTTTCGGATTGAGTGCTTCTCTGGAAAAACTTTACACCCAACTGAATTTAGCCATTAGCTCTATACAAATATACACTTCGTGCATTCGAACCTATCTTTCATACACACATACACACACACACATATATGGTGGTGGTGGTTGTCTACACCTACACCTTATACAGAGTTTGACCATCTCTTATACCTACACCCTAGCACCATTATGTCATCTGATGTGGCTTTTAAAAGACGACAATGCTATGAAAAGACACCCGCATAGATTGCACATCCAATTTGGACAACCAAGAGCTGCAGATAAGTTCTGATCTTTGTGCATTTCTCCCCTCCTCCCTTTGTCCTTTAACCTTATCTAGCGAATCCTAAACCCCGAGCTTGTGCTTAATTGACTTCTATACTTTTATTTTTCGTCACCCTTACTTCTGCTGTCTTTATTCTATCTTTCTTTATCCTTAATTTGTATCAGGTCCTCTCCTCGCTACCCAGTACTCTCAGCCTACTATAATATTATATCACCTACACCTCACTTCAGCCTACCTAAGAACCAGTCAAACAGACAGCTATCTAAGGTCGCTGACCTTAGATGTCATTAAACACTTTCTCGTACTATATTCTGAACGGCCAACGGCCAACTTTCTTGATCATTCTCCCATTTCATAGTTAGTCCCGACAGACTTCAACCACATCCCTGCTATGTTCTTGCGATAGTCTTTTGTTTGTAAAATTACGTTTCATCTGATGATTACAGTTTTTTTTTGTTTCTTTTTTTGTAATGGAGTAATGTTCTCATTCTTCTATTTAAAAGATGCATAAGAAACAGCTGTAATGAGCTGACAAATTATCCATGGTATGTTCTTATTCATTTGATTGTAATACACCAAGTGGATTGACGATTTGTCGGACACCCTAGGCGCTAAATACACATAGGGATATCTCTTTCTGTGTACATAAGCGAAATATTCTGTTTGATACATACCAACCACAGACCGGAACCACAGGTTTATCCAACATTACCTGGTGCATATCTTTTTAAGTATCTGATTCTATCTGAATCCTTATTTTACTAATATGTGTGTATGTGTGTGCGTGTTTGTGTGTATGTATATATTTATGTATATATCTATGTATGTATATATCTATTTATGTATATGTGTTTGTGTATAAATGTATACTTATAGATAGCTAGATAGACAGACAGACAGACAGACAGACAGACAGATAGATAGATAGATAGATAGATAGATAGATAGATAGATAGATAGATAGATAAGGCAGCGAGCTGGCAGAAACGTTAGCACGCCGGGCGAAATGCTTAGCGGTATTTCGTCTGCCGTTACGTTCTGTGTTCAAATTCCGCCGGGGTCGACTTTGCCTTTCATCCTTTCGGGGTCGATAAATTCAGTACTAGTTACGCACTCGGGTCGATGTAATCGATTTAATCCCTTTGTCTGTCCTTGCTTGTCCACTCTATGTTTAGCCCCTGTGGGCAATAAAGAAATAGGATAAATAGATTTTTGCTGCTTTCGCAGATTCCCGTGACTCGCAGTCGCCATTCAATTCAATTATTATGTATTTTATTTGAGAGCCTGAGGGATAGTGAATCATTCATTACCTGATTACACATTCATGGACGTCACCCCTATGGATGCGTTGAACTTACTTTCTTGGTGATCTTGACCGTTGATCTAGAATTTCTTGGCTCAGAATCAATGTAATAAGCACCGTTGGTTCAGTTAAGCTCTTCCGCTAGATCTTCCCAAACTGCTATGACGTAGACTCATGACTCCACTGTATCTCTGACAGCGCGACAGCGTGGTTAAACGTGTGCTATGCCTTGTTAAATGCCAGCTCATAATTATGTAGTACTCATAACCCCATATACAGATATGTGTTTTTTGTGTTTGCATGTATATGTGTGCGTGTAGAAAGAAACAAGCACACCGAGCTATACATGCAGATAGATAGATAGATAGATAGATAGATAGATAGATAGATAGATAGATAGATAGAAAGGATAAGATAAGATAAGATATCGGTTAATATAATTCACAGCAGCAGTCAAGTGTTGTTCCTTGTGATATCTTCCACAACCAATATTGACTGCAATTTGATGTTCGTCAGAACTTTATTCTTAAAAACAAACCATATGACGAATGCTTAAGAAGAATGCTTTGCAACTACCAGGTACCGATGTTATTCTCTCTGTGTGGAACCTTGGTGAGATGCCATTTAATATAGCCTTCAGTCGGAAAATATCATACGAGTGAAATTTGTTTGACAGAATCGCACAAAGCTTCTTAGGTGTATAATATTTGTTATACAAATTGCAATGCTTGTAACATTGTTTTTGGCCTGGGAATAACGTTGGGGCTACATGTGTCTGCAGAATGTCATCCGCATACTAATTATTTGAATATTCGTGTGTGCGCGTTTGTCGTTGATATCACTAGAATTTTAAAATGTCGAGAGAGAAACTGAAGAGATTGTTTTTTGGAAGGTGAACCTCGAAGCAGATAAAGCTCTAACTAATAACATTTAACAAATTGGGTTTAAAAAAAAAAACTTTGGATAGAAAAAAAAAGGAAAAGACTGTCCGTGGGAAGCCTACATCTTTAGTATAGCTGACATACGATCTACTTTTGAACCAAAGTAATGCATTGAGCCAAAGCAATGCTCAGAATTTCCCTAACCATTTTAGAAAATTTATTCTTTCCAGCAAGAACTGAATCTTGCTGACGTCGTAAGAATCTAGAAACTGCGAGAGAACGTGAGAAAATCCTGTTTTGGGAATGGTGACCCTGGAAGTAGATAAAACTATAAATAATATTGTGCGTATATTGCTTCGGTCCAAAGGTATAACATATGTCATGTTTACAGAAGTTATTGCTTCTTGTCTTCCGAGCAGCTTACGAATATTTTAACCCATGACTCATTGTGCCACACCTCAAGAAAATTCCTAAAAGCCGTCCATTGTTACCTCTGTAACTGTATCTTTATCGGGTTAACCGGTCGCCAGCATGTTGATCAGATTGCGTAATACGTGCCCCATCAATTTTCATCGCTTACAGAAATACTTTCTTACGTCCGCGCGCTTTCTTGTACCCTCTTTTATGATTTGTTACTCATTACTCATTTTTTTTTCTGTTTTACAGCATCGCACACTTATATACTTACACACACGTCTGTCACACCACATACACTTCCATCATTCCATATTCACTTCTATCACTCCACATACACTTCTATCACTCCACATTCACATCCATCACACTATATTCACTTCTATCATGTCACATACATTTCTATCACTCCACATACACGTCTATCATTCTACATTCATTTCTATCATTCTACGTGCACTTCTATCACTCCACATACATTTCTATCAACCCACATTCACTTTTTCATTCTACATGCACTTCTATCACTCCACACACACTTCAATCACTCCACAGACTTTTATCATCCCACATTCACATTCCTCACTTCACTTTCACTTCTATCACCCAATATTCACTTTCATCACTCGACATACACTTCTATCACTCCATATTGTCACTCCATATCCCTCACTCCTGTATCCCTCTGTATTCATATCTCACTCCATATTCATCACACCTGTTTCTTTTATATGTGTTCTCACATCCAATTTCATTTCCTCACTTCCACGCCCTCTTCATATACACGACTGGAGTGTTGTATGCAATACATATTCCAATGCTCCAGTCGGTACTGACCCACACTATTATATCTCCGTACTTTTACCGGCTTAGAAACATTCACACACAGCACACAGTACTCCCCCTTATACATATCTCAAAATATGGATACGTTCCTATACATGCACGCGCACACCTGTTTCGTCCCTTATAAATTTACTCCATAAAACTGCATGCCCATCTAGCCCCTAACCCACCAAATTTCATTTTCATTCTTTCTTTGTTCTCCACCATTTTTTTTTTCTTTTTTACAACACTTTGCATTTTTCTGTTCTTTTCTACTAATACAGGGCCTGTGTCCGAAACATTAAAACTCTTTCCCTTTATTTTAAAGCGTTAAACTAATACAATATTTGTTAACTCATTACCTACCAGTGATCTCATATGAGATCAATTAAAAATTACAAATTTCGTAATTATCTGTGAATATTTACACATATCTAACCTTTTTGCTATATCTACTTGGTATATTTCTCTGATATTCAAATGAAGTTTGCTAATTTTTCACCCAATATCTCGCTTATTTCTATTTAAAATGTTATTTTGATCATTCCAGCGTGTTTCTCAGGCTGTTTTATGCTAGAAATCAAAGTTTCATGAAAAAATTCCAGTTAATAGAATTATGGGAGGTAATGGGTTAAGTATCTTTTTCTTCCTGTGTCGCTAGTTCTTCATTCTGCTTTTGACCATTGCCTTCGGTAAGGTACGACTGCGATAATATTCCAATGGGATTTCCTTCCTTCTTTTTTTTTTTTACTGTCCCTAAATTACCATACCACAAATTTTCAAACTTAATACTTTAATACTATCTCTTTCTTTCTTTACCCAAATCACTTGCCAAAAATGATCATCATTGATCACGACGGATAACCATGTACTTTTTCTTATTCCTATAGAAGGTAGAAAAATATATTACCACATATTTGAGTTATGACAAAGCATTCGTATAAGACTTTTCAGACTTCATATCTACAGGAAATTTGTTCAAGCGAACCGAAAAAGCTAGTCTTCAGTGAAGCAACAACGTTACTAGGTCCCAATAGAACTTCTTTCATTCTAGTTTTTATCCCTAAATTGCTACATCACTAAATTTCCGAGAGTCTTACGATAATCAGCAATATTTTCATTATATTTCTGTCTTTATTTCTTTTCCAAAAATGACTCACCTAAGATGAAGATTAACTTGCATATACCATGACTTACGTTAAGAATTCTGACAAGCTTTCAGCTAGAAAATCACAAGAAGATATATGAGAAAATCCGATTCCTTCCATAAGCAAAATGTTTCAGATTTCGAACAAAACATTTAGCAGTTAGGTTTTGTGACAGGCTTGTCTTTATCGAAAACCTTAGGGAGATGGCAGCGAAATTGGATGGTTTAAAACCGGAACCAGGCCATTCTTTAGCTCAGTAAAAGAATCTGTATTGATTGCGATGCTCACAATAAATAATGCCACTTTATACATACATATACATAATACATACATACATACATACATATATATATATATATGTGCGTATGTGTGTGTGTGTGTGTGTGTGTATATATATATATATATATATATATATATATATATAT
>NC_068983.1:20047865-20049509 GCF_001194135.2 Octopus bimaculoides
TGTGTGTGTGTGTGTGTGTGTGTGTGTGTGTGTGTGTGTGTGTGTGTGTTAGCGTGTGTGTGTGCGCGCGCGCGTTCTCTAATAGTTGCTTCAACTACTGGAATGCGGCAAGGCTGAAATACCACTCTGAACTGTTTAGAGGAATGAATCGTCCACAGAACCTACATTTTTTAAGTCTCGTACTTTTTCTATCGTTATCCTTTGTCGAACCACTACGTTTGGAGAACGTAAGCAAAATATTAACAGTTCTCAAAGACCCCTGTCAAGGCAAAATTGTTCAATCCGGGTCTTGCGTAAAAAGAAACGACTCAGTAGAACTAAATCGAAAACCGTAACTCGAAATCCTTGAATTTAGCTTCAGTGCTTTAGACGAGTTTATGGTTGGTGATGTCATTGTTACGTGAAATTCAACGAGTAGAATGGAATAGTGTTTTCTTCAAAGCTAAAAATCACTACTCGGAGTTTGCCTCCTCGATCCATTTACGACTGACTTCATAATCAATGAAGCTTATTTTCAAATATACCAATGAATTGCTTATCCCTACCATGTGCAAACTGCGACTTTCTCAATGGTACACCGAACGAAGCATTACCTTGAATAAGGCGGAGAGGTGGCAGAAACGTTAGCACGCTGGGCGAGATACTTAGCGGCATTTCGTCTGTCTTTACGTTCTGAGTTCAAATTCCACCGAGGTTGACTTTGCCTTTCATCCTTTCGGGGTTCATTAATGAAGTACCAGTTACGCATTGGGGTCGATGTAATCGACTTAATCCCTTTCTCTGTCCATGTTTGTTCCCTCTATGTTTACCCCCCCCCCGTGGGCAATAAAGGGATTAATATATATATATATATATATATATATATATATATATATATATATATATATATACGTGTGTGTGTGTGTGTGTGTGTGTGTGTGTGTGTGTGCGTTTGTATGATGTAGTTCTCTCAGTTAGCGACTACCAAATCAACTAAGAAGGCTTTTGTCGACCCAAGGCTATAGTAAAAGACACTTGCCCATGGTGCTACGTAGTTGGAGTAAACCCAGAACCATGTGGTCGGGAAGCTAACTTCTTACCGCGCAGCAACTATAAGAGAAGTACAGAGACATAGCAATTTCAACACACACACACACACACACACACACATACACATACATACACACACACATGCCCAATACGAGTGTAGATTACCACTGTGTTGAACTTAACAAGCACCAGCATTTCTGCTAATGGAATGTGATGATTTGGAGTTACTGAATTTCAATGGCCGTTCTTCTGTTCATTGGTTACATTTGAAGTTACTTCTCTGATGTGCGATTTGTATTCAGACAGCTTACTTCAGCTGGTAATTAATCACAGCATCAAACTTATTTCTTTCTCCTTGTCTCTCTCTCTCTCTTTCTCTCTCTATCTTCCTCTCCACCCTCTGTCTCTCTCTCCCTCACACACACACACACACGCATACTCAGACTGTCAAGCATTTTTCTCCCTCTCACTCATTATTGATATATGTATGTGTGTGTTTATGTATGCATATACATCCATATAATAAGAGGAATAAAAGTTGTACACACACACACATATATATATATATACATGCATGCATGCTTAAGCATATATATGGTAGACATCTATGCGCGT
>NC_068983.1:20049519-20051627 GCF_001194135.2 Octopus bimaculoides
TATATGTATATATGTGTGTGTGTATATATATATATATATATATATATATATATATATATATATGAACACACAAATATATGCATCAAGAGAGATCGATCGAGCGCTCGTTAGATAGATAGATAGATAAAGAAAGAAAGAGTGAAAGATAGATAGATAGATAAATCGATAGACGTGTCGACAGACAGACAGACAGACAGATACATACATACATACATACATACATACATACATACATACATACATATATAGACAGATAGATCGCTGTCTCTTTGGTATGATTACTATTATCATGATGATGAATATTAGCATCATCATCCTCATCATCCTCATCATTGTCGTCGCCGACATGGTTGCCTTCGTCGTCATCATCATCATCATCATCATCACCGCCACCGCCACCACTACTACTACTACTACCACTAACTATTATTAGACCTCAACCACAATCGCTACCACTACCAGCACTAACACAACAACCATCATCAGCAACATCATCATCATCATCATCATCATCATATCAACATCTTACACAATAACATTATCGCTAAGAATTAACCACTTCTAGTAGTTTTTTTGTTGTTTTTTTTCTGTATTGTCTGTAACAGTCGTCTGAAGTAAGAAGTTTTCATCGAAGGTTGACCTTTCCTCAGTTTCCGAGAGAAACATCTTCTCTCTCTCCTTCCTTCTCTCTCTCCTTCCTTCTCTCTTTCCCAATGTCTCTTTCTCTATCTCTCTCTCTCTCTCTCTCTCTCTCTCTCTCTCTCTCTCTCTCTCTCTCTGCCCCTCTCTCTCTCGCTCTCAATGTTGTCGTCATCGTCAACCTAATCATCGCCGCCATTGTCATCTTTGACAGTAATTATTTGTCGTATCTGTTTTGTTGTTTTGCTTTCAATATGTGTGTTTTTATCCTGTTATTTTCGTTTTGCCACAGAAGATGTCATTCTTCTTGCTCCTTGGCTTGTTCTCATTGTATTGTCATCTTTGTTGTTTGCCAATTTTTGATATTTTTGGTCTCTTATCTGCTGTTTTGTATTCTTTTATTTATCGCCACCACCACCACCACCACCATCATCATCACCACCGTCCTCATCATTATCGTTATTATTATCATTATTATTGTTATTGTTATTATTATTATTATTATTATTATTGTTGTTATGTTTGTGTTTGTGCAAACCGTTTGATGAATAAACATAGATACAATATCAATATTTGACAGCCTGGAAATATTGCAGTGATTTCAAAGAATATATATCTATTTTATATAAAATATTTTTTTTAGTTACATCATTGTTTAACTTGCAGCCACCCATTGATCGGGAAGGCGCTTAACCTAAGTGGTTGCTGCATTCGCTTAATATTCGTAAAAGTAAACAGTTCAATTTCTGAACTGATTTACTCATTCTTTCTTTGAGTATCACAGTTTATTTCACTTTGCTGCAGTCTATTCAAATATTAGCTGTACCACCCAAGCGGTGATGCAGCGGTCTGTCCCTCCGGGTGTCATATTCTGTATGTACCTCATGGTTCCGAGTTTAGTCTCACTGCGTGGCGCCTTGCGCAAGTGTCTTCTACTATAGCATCGGACATGCCTCGCAGCAATTTGTTCCACCGCTGTACATTCTGAGTTCAAATGCTGCCGAGGTCAACTTTGTTTATTATCATACTGCGGTCGATGTAATCTTGTTTTAGAAATTGCTGTTTCGAGTAATTTCGAGGAGGCTGAGATGATGTCTATGTTTTCTCGAGGCTACATAAACACTTACAATTGTTAGTCAAAGACTGCTACATGTTAATATACCATATATACTCACGAGGGACAGCTGATTATACATTATTAACCATGTTGTAGACATTTGAGAAACAATGTTCTAAATGTGACTGCTCTGTACTCTTTTACTTGTTTCTGTCATTTGACTGCGGCCATGGTGGAGCACCGCCCTTAGTCGAGCAAATCGACCCCAGGACTTATTATTTGTAAGCCTAGTACTTATTCTATCGGTCTTCTTTGCCGAACCGCTAAGTTACGGAGACATAAACACACCAACATCGGTTGTCAAGCGATGTTGGGGGACAAACACAGGTATACAAACATATACACATATATA
>NC_068983.1:20051783-20052401 GCF_001194135.2 Octopus bimaculoides
TACGACGAGCTTCTTTCAGTTTCCGTCTACCAAATCCACTCACAAAGCTTTGGTCGGCCCGAAGCTATAGTAGAAGACACTTGCCCAAAGTGCCAATCAGTGGGACTGAACCCAGAACCATGTGGTCGGTAAGCAAGCTACTTACCACACAGCCACTCCTTCGCCTGTAGTTCATTTGAAACTAATCTATCTAGATCTGAGGACGTTTATTTATTTAAGACTTTATGATTATATCCAATGGTGATTTGGTTGCTATTTCTCGTAAGTCGAGCCACCAGTTACAGGTGCCCGTGTAGATCTTTGGGGCTATTAAGGGGAATATTTTTACTATGAAGTACGGTGGCTCGATATAATCGTTACAGCGAAAAATAAAATGTTTTGCGGCATTTCTGTTTTGGTTCGTAAATTCTACACTCAAACTACACTGGAATGAACTTTGTCTGACATCCTTCTAGTCTGATAAAATGAAATGCAAGTTCTGACATCGATTTAATGCACAAACTTATCCCACCAATATTTGTCAAAATATATATACAATGTATATATACATACCTACATGTATATATATATATATATATATATATATATATATATATATATATATATATATATATATAT
>NC_068983.1:20053778-20066850 GCF_001194135.2 Octopus bimaculoides
CAACCACATGGTTCCGAGGTTAGTCTCACTGCGTGGCGCCTTGCGCAAGTGTCTTCTACTATAGCATCGGACAAAATATCTCGCAGCAATTTGTTCCACCGCTGTACATTCTGTGTTCAAATGCTGCCGAGGTCAACTTTGTTTATCATCATACTGCGGTCGATGTAATCTTGTTTTAGAAATTGCTGTTTCGAGTAATGTAGAATCTTTCCACTCATTTTTCGCAATCTTTCGAAACAACGAAACGAAACCTACGTCACCTCCGGTGCATCTTTTGCGCTATTTCTAAAATCATCTTTAATAACAGAACAATACTATTCAATGTCATTGAATGTTACATAGTTTAATAATATAGAATATGAAAGTAATAAATGTATAATCCATTATAATGTTTGGAAAATTTACCATCTGTTCCTGATCAGATTGTCGGTAGTGTTGTTTGTGTTGCTACCGGTTATGTTGTGTAGCCGCAGGTTAGCAGTAATTGACAAGGCATAAATCTCGAAATTAATCAGTCGGATGACTAACTGTAATTCAAGGATCTATTGTTCTGTTTACACCTCTCTCCCTGCTTCTAGCCGTGAGCTATGCATCACATTCTGACATGCAGTGGTTAATCATATGTGGTGCAGTCTTACATTTTTGACACGTTGCACATTTGCTTCTGTCCAGTGAGTCTACTTTAGTCGGTTATTGTTGTCATTGAGCTGCAAGGCACTATTTCTCCAGTAGATCTATGTTCAAATATATTCCAGCCTTGACCACCTCTGTTGTTTCATTATTATTATTATTATTATTATTATTATTATTATTATTATTATTATTATCATTCTCGTCATCGTCATCGTCATCATCATCATCATTATCACACACACTCCGCACAACTAGATATCAAATATATTCTTAATAATACGGAAGCCTGTGAATTGACTGGGAATTTATTTTCCTTTTAAACAGACAGATCTAGAAGTACAGAACTTCGTATATTTATATTTACAATCCATTTTAATTCTAATGCAATTTCAATAACACTCCCCCCCATTCCCTCTTCTATAAGAAGAGGGAATAATGGAAACTGAACTCTTATGTCCACTAAAAGTACAAACCAATGCCTTTACATGCACGTGACTGGCCGTGTAGATATTAAGTATCTGTAGCTAATTCCCTTCTCGTTTCAGCTTGTAAATATCTAATATTGAAAAAGTACTAAACATGGGAATTCTACGTGTAAAACAAAACATTATGTCACCACTTAGCATTCAAACCGGCTATATCTGGCCAAAATATTCTACTTGTTTTATGTTCTAACACGCAAGATCTGATTTCTCATGCCTATCCTACAATGTAATTTTTATAATACCCACTCACTTCACTGAAATCTTGAAGCTACAAGATAATGCATGGTTAATTTAAAACAATGTGAATAAATAAGCATCATATTTAAGAGTAATCTGAATGGCAAAGGATTAAAAACAATTAAGCAATAAACTAGTAATGTACGCTAATAAAAATAAACAATACGAAAGAAAATTCACCCACCTTCGCTTCCAACAAAGGTAAATACACAGCTTCCTAAACTACCAAAACAATGTAGATGTGGAAAGGATTACAAGGAAGCGGAGAGGTGTGTTCTATTAAATGTCAATAGATACGATACGTTCAGAAATCATATGTAAGGTACATAACTTCATTTGACGGGCTGGTGTGGATTGATGGACTACCACCCGTAATTGAACACAAAGAGTTGATAATTTAAAAAAAATATATGTGCAATATATAAAAATGATGGAGATGTGAACTTATTAAATTATAAAAAAAAAAGAGAAAAAAGGAAAAAGAGGAAAAACCGTCCAAAATAATGTCTAAATGTAACCACTCGACTTTGGGGATCGAGTGGGCATTGCACCTCATTTTATCATTTTCATATTTTAATTCGTTCTTTTTATTTTTTCTTCCTTACTCGATTTCTTTCCGTATTTTTCATTTCTCCGTTTATGTGTTTTGTATTGATTTGGTAATGTTCAACCTCCATTTTTAGCCCCTTGTGAGTAATAAAAAATTAAGGACGTTGATGTTGCCTTGGCAGAAGTTTGTGCTCTCTGAATGTTCCTGTTTTTATATTTTTATAAGTTGTGTATGGAGACGGCATTATCCAGTGAATCATTTATTAAGATGTCAGAGTAGAATTTGAGAGAAATACAGCTGCTAATTTCAGCAAACTAAGCAAATAAATAAAGGCTCTCTGTATTTTTACTCGGGAATTGCTGTAGTAGAGTGATATAATACTTGGAGCATCAGTCGCATACTGTGGTCGATGTAATCGACTTTTCCCGTGCCCCAAAATTGCTGGCCTTGTGCCAAAAATTAAAACCAATATTCCTAAAGCAGCGAGCTGGCAGAGCCATTAGTACACCGAGCAACATGCTTATCGTTATTTCGTCCGATTTTACGTTTTGAGTTCAAATCTCACTGAGGACGACTTTCATCGTTTTTTTTTTCAGCCTCGATAACGTTAGAACTTGTTCAAAACTGATGTTGTTGTAATCGCCTTATCCCCGCCCACAAACTTGCTAGCCTTGTGCCAAAATTTGCAAGTATTGTTTTTCTTAATATTCCTATGTGGTCTCAAGGTCAGACACAAATCCACTATTTCAATATTTGAGGCGATGAGCTGGCAAACTCGTTAGCACTCCGGGCAAAATGCTAAGCAGTAATCCATCCGTCATTACGTTCTGAGTTCGAATTCCACCGAGGTCGACATTCATCCTTTTGGGGTCGATAAATTAAGTACCAGTCATGCACTAGAGACGATGTAATCGACTATCCCCCTCCCACCAAATTTCAGGCCTGTTAACTAGAGTAGAAAGGATTATTTCAATATTTGCACAATAACACTTTGATTTGTACCTCTTTTGAGAGTTTAATCCTTTTGTCTGACACAGCATATTGGTGGAATCATTGTTACTGCCAGTGTTACTGCACGTGTAGTTTCAAAACAGATGTGTAATAGAGTGCAGTATACAATAATAACAAAACTGTATAATGCAATGTAGGGCCTTGCGTGGTTACCAGAAAGTTCTTTTTCAAAAGATTGCCAGCTTCAGCACGAAATGATGCAGCTTGTTTCAAATTTCTATTAGTATTCTATCCCCATGTTGGTTATTTCAATCCTTCCATTCATACAGAAACCTTGCTTTTGCTCTTATTGGACCGTGAGTGTTGGAAGAAGATAATAATAATAAAAAAAATAATAATGTTTGTAATATCATTACTATGACTACAGTCATGATTTATATATTTTTTTTGTTGCTCCTGCTGTTTATATTTATTATTTGTTTGTTTTAGAATTTTGTTTATCGTTGTTTATTCCTTCTCTTTTCTTATTGCCCTTTTTCTTTCTGATGGTGATGATAGCTTGCTATCCATTCCGTTGACGCTAGAAATGCTATTTCAATTCCAATGTTCCTTTGTTGTTGTTATTGTTGTTGTTACTACCGCTTTTGTTGTTATTGTTGTTTCTGTTGATAATATTGACGCTGCTAATTCCCAATATTCCATATTGTGTCCTGATACTTTTTCCAGAGTAGGTATTTCCGGTTTGTGTCGTGTATGTGCGTGCGAACCCGACCGATTGAGTAAATATAAATGTGCGAATGTATTTGTATATGTATTATTACGTATGCCAATATCTGTAAAAGTGACAAATCGCGCACCTATTTCTTTACTTCTTTTCTATAGATGTTTGGATATTTCATTTAGTTGTACTGCAGCTTCTACTACTGCTGGGCTACCGTGTTAATTGCTACAACTGTGTCGTCGTTATCGTTGCTATTTTAGTAAGATCGTATTACTGTGGTAAATGTTGCAGTTAATGTCCATTCAACTGGTTGCAATTATGTCTCCTGAGCTCTTCTTGTGTTTCAGACGAATGATATAGTTGTTGATGTTGATACCATCGTTGTCGTTAATGCTACAACATCCACATAGAGTTTTTTTTCTTTTTTTCATATTTCATTTCCTGCTGTGTCTAGAGAGAGTAATTTTGCCAATATTATTAACACACGTACTGGTTAAATTTCAATCCTTTATCCTAAGTCAGTTGGTTAAATATCTAACTAACTAAACTTGTTTAATTTGGTTCAGCAGCAAGTCGTTTGCTTTGTTTTTGTTTGTCAAAGGTCTTGATTTTTGTTCCCCTCTTCTTTAAATTATTCCTACTGGCTCGAAGGTAGGCTGCGAATCGCCGGTTCTCTCCCTACTGGACAGTGGCTACCACAGCTCCAGCCCCGTTGTGAAATTGGATCCTAGTAGCTTATCAATTGGAGTACTCGCACTTCATATCTATTAGTTTAGGTTACCAGTGACCTAAACACTTCTGCATGCATACATATATGTACATAAATACACACACACACACACACACACACGTGTGTGTGTGTGTGTGTGTGTGTGCGTGTGTGTGCGTTTGTGTGTGTGTATGCGTGTTCGTAGGTGTGCATGTGCGTGTTAAATATTTAAAACACAAAGCAATTCAAAACTTGTCATTGTTTTTATTTCTGAGGTAACTAATTGTTAACATATCTCATACGTTGATCATTGGCAAAAATAATAGAGATAAACAAGGGAAAACGGGAGACATTCACAGGCATAATTCAGTCACACTTCTTATCTTATAATCAGTAAAAGAAACTACGCTTTGCTGTATATTTAAAGTTGTGATGAAGGAATCGCAAACTAATGGAAAAGAAGTGAGGCTTTTGTTGACATATTTACAGTATTTAGAATTGATTGAAAATTAAATAATTCAGAAAACTTCATTTCCATTATGTATTAGATGTGTTCCTCCAATAATTAATTCCTCCTATAACTAATCATCATCATCATCATCATCATCATCATCATCATTATCAGCATCATCATCATCATTATCATCATCATCATCATCATCATCATCACCATTATCATCATCATCATTAAGCGGATAGTTGGTAGAGTCCTTATCATGCTTAGCAGCATATCTTTCAGGTTTTATGTTCTGGGTTCAAATTCCACCGAGGTTTACTTTGCCTTTCATCCCTTCCGGGGTACATAAAATACGTACCAATAGAGTAATGAGGTCGTTATAAACGACTAGTCTCTTCCCCAAAATCTTCAAGCTTTGTGACCGTAGTAAAAGTGTGGTGAGTTAACAGAATCGTTAGCACGCCAGACAAAATGCTTGATGACATTTCGTTCATTTTTTATGTTCTGAGTTCAAATTCCACCGTGGTCGACTTTGCCTTTCATCTTTTCAGTATCGATAAAAAAAAATGTCCAGTTGAACACGATAGTTGAATTTTACCGATCCCCCACATACACACACCTCACCCCACACGAAATTACTGGCCTTGTGCTAAAATTTGAAACCACTGTTATTATTACCTCACTCTGGCAGAATTATTACCGCTTTGCACAGAATGCTTATTAGCATATCATCCGTCTTTATGGTCTGAGTTGAGATTCCGGCGAGTTCTTTTGTTGTCCGCCTTTCATTCTTTTGGTATCGAGAAAATAAATACCAGGGCTCAATGGAATCGACTTACATCTTCCACTAAAATGAACACCCTTCTGCCAATATTTGAAACCATTATTATTTTTCTATGTTTTTTCAACTACGGCTTTGTTGGAACTCTTGCATGCGTAGAGGGCTTGCTACTTGCAGCCCACGTTACCGTGCCGTCTGTTCTTTTCAACTATCTAGTACTCTCCTCATGAGAGTGCTAAGGAAGCAAACCGCATTTTGTAACAGTTGTACTGGGTGCGCTATTCCGATCATTATTATTTGTATTATTATTATTATCATTATTATTATTATTATTATTATTATTATTATTATTATTATTATTATTATTGTTGTTGTTGTTGTTGTTGTTGTTGTTGTTGTTGTTGTTGTTGTTGTTGTTTATTTTCTCATTGAACCTACATGTTTGTTGCAATCATTTGCTGAGACATGCCCAGCATCCTGGGGGTGAGTGAAAGATAGAAACGTTACAGCTTTACTGAAAGGCTGGGGAGAGGAAATTACAGGGACAGTAACGAATATCTTCATGTAATACAACACAGATATTTAAATTGATAGGGATTTTCTAAGAATGTGAGCAGTACTAGACAGCACAAACTTTTGGATTTCTCTGAGAAAGGGTTCACCTAGGATCTTATCTAGATGTCTCTGACAACCCTTTCTTATTGTACTGGAACAGTACAATAACAGTACAATAACAGTACATTAACAGGAACAGTTCTCGTTTTAAGAAGCCACATCTTTTGCATTTCAATTTACAGGTCCTTGTATTTACTTAATTTGTTAAATTCCTTTACAGATATATTTTTATCAGTGGGAGTACTTACATCTATTAGTCTACAAGTATTTTCTTCTCTGTCTTTAATAATTATGTCTGGTCGATTAGTCTGGATCGTTCTGTCAGTGATGATATGAAAATCACATAGGATAGTGATATTTTTAACTGCAATTGCTGGTTTAAGACAATGTTCGTACCAGTAAGCAGGAGTGCTGATTTTGTAGTGTTTACATATTTTACAATGTTAACACTATTGTATCCTATCGTGGCGAATTTTACATTCGTTTGGTTCAGCACAGGACATCCCGAAACGAGCTGGTCTACTCTTTCGTCAAATGCGTCACAGAATCTGCGTTTAGGGTCATAACCGTTTTGAAGAACGTTAGACTGGTAGTTTTTTGCAAGCAAGCTCTGATCTTGTGCCGCCAATATGAAACCTTCAGTCTGCTTTCAGTCCTGAACTTTTCAGCCATTGATGGGCTGTTACTTGGCTTACATCAGCATTTCGACTTCGAAGTATATACTGTCCATACAGAAGCTTCTAGCTGTATCGTTCCTCGAATTGGTTCGGCTCGTTCTATTTTGCAGTCTGCTTCATCTATTTTGCTTGTTTTGTGCAGTGGTTTTAGATTCTTCCACTATTTCATGCTTAATGTCAAGTTCCTTGCGAATTTGCTAGTTTCCCCAAGAATAGAATGTGATTATTTCTGCATATTATTATTATTATTATTATTATTATTATTATTATTATTATTATTATTATTATTATTATTATTATTATTCAGTAGTTTTATTTTTATAGCGTGCTTTCACTTCACTGCTGAGCGCAGCTCTGTGTGCCTTGGGTATGTGCTGCGGTTTGTTGTGATGCTTTTATGGTTACTGTATTGAAAGTGTTTTGCGTAGGATGTGTGCAGTGCCCAGTCGTGCAATTTTCTGTATGCTATATTTATTTGTAAGTCCTGGTGTTTTTGTTATATATTTGCCTGAATATCTTTTTTTATCATACCTAATGCGCCTACTATGATAGGAATTGTTTCCGGTTTTCGATTCAACATTCGAGTTACCTCTATTTCCAGGTGTTTGTATTTTGAAAGTTTCTCCATTTCTTTTAGGGAAACGTTGTCATCTGCTGGTATTGATACATCAATTAGAAAACATTTTTTTTCATGATCTCTGACAATTATATCTGGCCTATTGGCCTTAATTTCTCTATCTCTATGCATTGGCATATCCCAGAGTATGGTTACTTTCTCGTTTTCTGTGACCTTTTCTGGCGTGTGTTTATACCATTTTTTTCTGTTGTTATTCCATAGTGTTGGCATAGCTTCCAGTGTATGTAGGTCCCAACTCTGTCATGTCTGTGAATATATTCCTTCTTAGCCAGGACTCGGCAGCCAGAGATAATATGATTTATTGTTTCTTGTCCATCTCCACATATTCAGCAGTTACTAGTTATGTTTCTTTTCATTATATGTTTTTGATATTTTCTGGTGGGGAGGCTTTGGTCTTGTGCTGCAATTAAAAATCCTTCAGTCTCTGCTTTGAGTCCTGAGCTTCTCAACCATTGCTGGGATTTTTCTCTATCTATTTCTTTTGCATTTAGTTTAGCCCAGTATTTGCCATGAACGGGTTTTTCTTGCCTTCTTCTTATTATTATCGTTATTATTATTATTATTATTATTATTATTATTATTATTATTATTATTATTATTATTATTATTATTATTATTATTATCATCATTATTATTATTATTATTATTATCATTATTATTATTATTATTATTATTATTATTAATATTATTATTATTATAGTTGTTGTTGTTGTTATTATTAGATGAGACTAATGGCTGATATTCTTATTTCACAATCAGCACTCTGTGGCCGAATAAAAGAAAGTACTACTCCAGCTCCGGAATCAATAATATCGGTTATACATTCCGCCAAACTGGACAACTTTGACTCAAGGTCAAAATCCCACATATTTCTTGGATTATTAGATATTTTGCTGTTGTTCATAACAAATCTTGTTTACACCCTGGTGATCTCGACCGCACAATTCCATGATCAAAACCGTTCCATTCATGACCGTAGAGGTATGTATATTCGCCTGTTTTCTCCTGCGACACACCGTTTATATCCGAGGCAAGTTTCCTTTCCTTGTGCAAGACAATATTGTGTGATCTGAGAGGGATTTGAGCGTTATCTGTAACAGATGAAGCGACCACATGAAGTATCGGCGACGGCGCTGATGCCTGTGTTGATGTTGGTATGATTGGTTTTAATATAGTTGTTCTCAGCGATGGAAATGGTACTGGTGAAGGTGGTTTGGCAGCGTATGTCCTAATTTGTTTCCTAATACTTAAATGGATACTACATTATTAATTGCTGTCAAAAGAATCTAAAACAATAATGTAATTCCTGCTAGGCAAAAACAAATGAAGTCATTATTCACAATATTTTTTCCTTCGGATTCTCTCGATATTATAAACGCTGGCGTTCATGAAACACAAACTGTAAGTTATATAACGGTATGAACGGTTTCTCAATACATATATGTGTATGTATATATGCGTCTAGGTGTGTGTATACATATAAACTCACACACAGAAACACACACACACACACTCATATGCATGTATCTATGTTTGTATGTGTATATATATATGTGTGTGTGTGTGTGTGTGTGTGTATATACATATATAAAGATATATTAAAACATGTATAAATATATATATATATATATATATGCGCTTGTATGTGTATCTATATGCGTGTGTAGTATATTTGCTTATTTACCTGTGTATGTATCTTTAGTTGCATATATGTGTGTGTTCACGTATGTATGCTTATATATATATATATATATATATTTATATATATACACATTTTTCGTGTATATATATTCATGAACATCCGTATTTCAATATGCGTATATGTATGTTTCTGTTTGCGTATATATATGTGCGTGACTGGAGTATGTGTGTGTGTATGTCTGTGTGTGTGTGTTTGTGCGTGTGTATCTGTTAGCCGTTAAGTGTAAACATACAATATTTTAAATAATTAACTACGTAGTATACTTTGTTGTCATTATCGTCCAAAATTCTGACGTTCATTCGATGTCTTGCAGTGCTGACTTGCGTTCTCATTAGTGTGGCCAAAAGTGTTTTAACCTAGTCGTATTACTTTTCATATACAAATGGTGCAGTTAAAAACCAAGTTAAAAACCATCGTTTTCAACCCTGAGACAACACATTGGTGTATTAACTAAGACCTGGCAGTCCCAAGGACCATTATTTGAGAATTGAAATTCTTAAATGTTTTATTTAACAGTTAGAATATATTATTCAATATGTCTGTATTTACAGTTCCTCTGAGAATGAGGCAGAGGAAGAGAGAGAGAGTATAATCTTTTCTACTCTAGGCACAAGGCCCGAAACTTTGGGGGAGGGTGCCAGTCGATTAGTTCGACCCCAGTACGCAGAATATAATGTTGTTGGTCGAGATTTGGGCAAGTAAGTTTTGAAGGAATTGACGCTGGATGCCGGGGCAGCGTTGTGGGGCATGAATGTGGTAAGAGAGAGATAAAGATGGAGGGAGGAAGAGAGAGAGAGAGAGAGAGAGAGAGAGAGAGAGAGACATACAGATAGACAAACAAACAGTTCTGACTGACAGACAAGGATAGAGAGAGAGAAAACGAGAGATGTAGAGAGGGAGACATACAGAGAGAGACAAACAGACAAGGACACAGAGAGTGAAAGCGAGAGAGAGGGGGGACATAGAGACAGACAAACAGACTATCCGATAGAAAGAAAGAGAGAGAGGGGGAGAGAGGGAGGCATGCAAACAGAGTACAGACTGTCCGACAGACAGGCATGGACGCAGAGAGAGGAAGCACGCGCGAGAGAGAGAGGGTGACATATATACAGACAACAGACAGTCGGACAGATAGACAAATACACGAGAGAGAAAGCGAGAGAGAGAGAAAGTGAGAGAGAGAGACGGAGATAGGCAAACAGGCAGACGACAGACAGACACACAAGGACAGAGAGAGATAGAAAGCGAGGGAGAGAGAGAGGGGGAGCCATACAGACAGTTCAACAGACAGACAAAGACACAGTAAGCGAGAGCGAGCGGGAGACATACAAACAGACAAACAGACAGTGCGACAGACAGACAAGGACACAGAGAGAGAAAGCAAGAGAGAGAGAGGGGGGAAGAGGCTGACATACATACAGCCAACCAAACAGTCTAACAGAGAGTCCAACAGACACACAAAGACACAGAGAGAGCAAGCGAGAGAGTGTGGTGGGAGACACATAGACAGACAGACAAACAGACAGTCCGACAGATAGACAAGGACTCAGAGAGAGAAAGTCAGAGAGGGAGAGGTGGTAGGTCGGAATAAGTGTTGGATGTGAAGTAAATGAAAGAGGTAAGACGTTAAGCATTTGAAAATGAACTTAGAATCGATGTTTCAAATATATCAGAACGAAACAGAGACATTGGTGAGGGAGATGCAAAGAAACCATAAGTTGTGAACAAGTTCAAAAAGGACAAAAAAAAAATCATTAAAGAATCCATTTTACAATTCTGAGAAAGCTTTATTGCAATAAAATTCTTCTGTATGTTTCTCTGTAGTATGTATCTTGCTGGCTGAGTGGATGGGCCGGCGTTCCCTCTCTTAAAATAACAACTATCTGTAATGCACGGGGTTCGAATAAATTGATTATATTGTTTTCAATAAATGTTTGACCTTGCACGAACGTAAGGATTATTTAGTATAGTAACGACAGCAATAACGATTTCTTACATTATTAAATAATGATTTCAACAACAATAACAATATAGATTGATATATGTATATGTCGTTGTATGTTTATCTAAAATTCCAATATAAACAATATTGAATCCGGCTTAGATCTGAATCAGTTCAAAGAAATAGAAGCTTATATATAGCTGGCTATGCTAATGACCTTCTTTGACCTCTTCATTTTCTAATGAACTACTTTGACCTCTTCTCAAAGGTTACATGGTGTATAGATGTATTTTATACCTTGTTTGTATCAAATACTTCACCATCTGGTTGTTAACCATAGCGATATTAGTTCAATCTTTCAAATTCCGCCGAGGTCGACTTTGCCTTTTATCCTTTCGGGTCGATAAAATAAATACTAGTCGAGCACTGCGGTCGATGCCATCAACTTACCCCCTCTCTCAAAGTTGCTGGCCTTGTGCCCAAGTTTAAAACCAATATTAGTTCAATCTGCTTGGGCACATAATTATGTGAACATCACTACGATATCCATTACAGTGATACCCTAGTGATACCCTAGTGATACCCTAGTGATGTTCGCGTATATATGACAATAATAAACATCAAAATCGTATAGTTGAATATGAAAGTTACAAAAGACGGGATATAGGTTGATAATAAGTTAAACTCGTGAAAAAATTGCCACAAAAAGTATCAAATAAATACATTTACTATCATACAACAAAATTTACACCTGCGACTTGACAATAAGAATATATGCCCCCTGTCAATTATAGCCATGTCCGATCCAATTCCCAGCGTCTGTGTCTTATTTCGTCACTGATCCTGTTGAAGTTCGTCGTCGTCTTAATTGTGTCATTTCGGACTCTTTGCAGCTATTTAATGTCGAACGTTCTTCTTAAGCATGTGAATTGGAAGCAGTCCATTGTTTTATCTTCTATTTTTGTCACTTTTCAGTTTTCACATCTGTACAGTAATGCAAGTCAGACCAATATTTTGAACAATTTCAGCTTCATTTTGCAGCCAATAGCCTTGCCTCTCCACACCTCTGTTAGACAGTAAAAATCCCCAGACAAGATCAAGAAAGTGACTGTACGGTGGCACTAAAGTGGTAGCCTGAGGGGAGAAAAGCAGCAGGACGCCCTAAAACCACATGGTGAAGGACTAATGACAAGGAAAGGGAGACGAGAGTGTGGAGAAACTGGAATGAGACGAGAAGAGTGGCAGACTAGTTGAAGAGATCGTGTTGCGGCGTTATGTTCTTCATTGTACGGAGAGAACTAACTAAATAACAATCAATGATGGCCATTCTTTTTTCAAGTAACGTAAGGCATCGGTTGAGCTGTTATTTTTCTTAGCAATGATGAGATTATTTTAAAACATCTCAGTTCGTAGACGATTATATTGCTGTTCATGGTTTTGGACGCCAATGCATCTAAGCGTCTAACAAATATTTTAAATAGAGACACTACAGAAATCTGCCGAAAATACGTAGTCCAGAAAATCTAAATTACTCGAAAAGTTACTAGACTTTCAAGAAATATTTTTCTCTTGTTCTCCGTTTGAATTATTCTTGCAAGTAAATATATTGATTGATATTATTGTTGCTGTTGTTGTTGTTGTTGTCGTCATCATTTTCGACGTCGGCATCAACGTCGTTCTTGTCATCGTCCTCGTCAATTAGCTGCACGTCAACTTTAACTGATTAGAATTGTAATGAATGGCTTTATAGGTACGATAGATAGATAGATAGATAGATAGATAGATACATACATACATACATACATACATACATACATACATACATACAGACAGACAGACAGACACACTCGCACATACAATCGTACATAGACAGATACACAGATACACTCACAGACAGATACATATAGATAGAAACATATATGCGTGTGGCAATATATGTGTGTGTGTTTATGTATATATATATATATATATATAT
>NC_068983.1:20067050-20068503 GCF_001194135.2 Octopus bimaculoides
TGTGTGTGTGTGTGTGTGTGTGTGTGTGTGTGTGTGTGTGTGTGTGTGTGTGTGTGTGTGTGTGTGTTTGTGTGTGTGTGTGAAATTAAAGAAGGAAAATGCACACACTTTACATAGTTCTAATATATTTTTTAAGATATGTTATATTATGTTTGTCGGCCGGTTACGCTTTCGCTAATCATGACATTAAAATTGTTTTAATTAAGCATTTTCTTAAGAAAAAATTCTTGTCCATGTTGTGTGTGGAGTTTGTGAATAAATGATTCAATATGTAGATTCAATATGTAGGGAAATCTAAGGGGAGGCAATTGGCGAGCGTTATTATTGTGGACAGGGGAGATAATTGATCATCTTTAAGCGGGGATGGGGGAAATATACACAAAAATTCAAAAGCCAGAGTAGTGGAGTAAAAACAATTCAAAAGCTAGTGTAGAGTAAAAGCGTGAGTGCGTGCGTCTGCGTGTGTTTGCGTGTGTGTGCTTGCTACAAGAACTGTAGCGTGATTGAAAGTAAACGTTTCATCGTTAGGGACCAGGGTAAACTCTCTGATGTGGCAACTGGAAGCAACCATCTTTTCACACTCTCCGATTCTTTTTCAATATATGCAATAATATCGTCAAAATTGTTTCCGACAACAGAGGGAAAATGTGGTCAATCTTTTCTGATCAGTATTCAATCAACCAAGAATTATGTGCGGGAAATCATTTTAATTATTATTATTACATTTTGTTGTGACTTTTTCTTTTCGCATATATATATATATATTTTTTTTGTCTGCGTAAAAAAATATCAACATAGATTTACATCTGTTTAAATTTCACTGTGAAGAATTTAAAAACAGCAATAACCGACTTAATGTACACATACACATATATGGATATATATATACGTACATACATATATATATGTGTGTGTGTGTGTGTGTGTGTGTGTGTGTGCTTGAGAATGTGTGTGCTTGTATAATCAGATGTTTTTGTATATTCCCACATTTGACAGTTAAGCCTTGCGTGCGTGTGAAAGCGTGCATGAATTGAGCACCAATTTTTTTTCTGACATATTGGTGTGTAATCAACATAATCAATACATCGTAATTTTTTTATTAGTAATAAGTATATATATAAAGTTTGTATATACAATATTTCTTTTAGAGACTAGTTATCAATCATCAAACATTATTAACTCTCAGCTTTAATCACTTCTGTTTATGTTAAATGTGCGATAAGACATTATGTTGTTTTTAACGTTAGATTTTCGTTATTTTTTCATCTTATTTCTTCTAGATAAGGAAGAAATAAACAAATACATGTCTAAATTCGTAAATATAATGTTTAAACACATAAATTGATAAAACTTCACTTATACTACTTCTTTATCTCTTAAAAGAAATTGTATGAATGTGAGTGAGTGTGTATATACGTATGTATATAAGCATAGGTTGTTGGTGTGTGTGCAT
>NC_068983.1:20068513-20069851 GCF_001194135.2 Octopus bimaculoides
TATATATATATATATGTATATGTGTATATTAATATACGTATATATTTATACATATATTCAAACATATATCTAAATATTCACACACACTAACATACATGTATTTATATATATACATGTACAAATATATGTGTATAACATATAAGTATTTATTTATATACATACATATATATATATATATATATATATATTATAATACATATATATATACATACATGCACACACACATGTGATGGAGCACGCACACACATATATTACATATATATATATATATATATATATATTTATATATATGCACACAAATCTGCACACGCACCACACACACACTTACTCACACGCACGTAGTGGTCTTTTTAATTGAGGAGTTATAGAAATGCCTACGAACACAAGTTGATAAAACTTTAATAACTTTGCCTTGTTATCTCTTCACATATGTAAGTATGTTTGTGCGCGTATGTGTGTATGCCAGTATATATGAATGAATGTATGTATTAATGATGTCACATTTGTGATCGTACATATGTGTATATTTACCTCTGTGCGTGCGTGTGTGTGTGTGTGTGTGTGTGTGTGTGTGTGTGTGTGTGTGTGTGTGTGTGTGTGTGTGTGTGTGTGTATGTATTTATATGCGTGTCCGTTGAATACATTTTCCTTGTTGATACTGACAGTATCTTCCTTGAGTCACATTTTAATCAGTCGCATTATGAATCAGTCGCATTAGCTTTAAAATACAACCTAATATTATTAGTTGTATTCTTAATCGTTTATATATGAACACAAGTATATATGTACACCGGTATACACTCACGCACGCACACACACAATAACACACGCACACACATACATACGCTCACATATGCATAATCCACAAATATGCACGAACACATTTGTATATGAAGTTAATCATAATACATAAGAAGACAACAGTCGCTATAAATGCATATATCTTTCATCTTTAAACTTGTAATTATTTTACTCATTAAACTGCAGCAATGCACAACTAGAATTTTTGTTTAGTCGAAAGATTCGATCCCCCGAATTTCTTTCTTTCTTTTCTTTTTAAAAATTTTTCTTTTTTATTTTTTGCTAAGCACTTCGTAATTATTCTATTAGTATTGCTGAACCGCTAATTTCTGGGGACGTAAGCACACAAGCACCAGCTGTCAAATGGTACCAGGGGACAGACACATACACAAACACCTATATCTATCTGTGTGTCTATCTATCTATCTATCTATCTATCTATCTATCTATATATATATATATATATATAAATATATATATATATATATATATAAATACACATACACACACGCACTTATACACACACGCACTTATACA
>NC_068983.1:20070034-20071123 GCF_001194135.2 Octopus bimaculoides
TAAAAATGAAAAGGCCCAAGATTAAGACAATATTTATACGTTAAAATAACTTACATTGCTTTCTAGAACTTCATTCCATCTGTCAACAAACTTATAAATCCCACGCTTGTAAAATTGTTCATGTTTTGATACGAAATTTGAATCCAACTCATTTTCAAACTCTTTTCTTGATGTCAACCTAAGACCATCCAAACGATTCTATAATCCCTGAAACAAGTGATACCCAGAAGGGGCAAGGCCTGGAGTTGATCACAGCAGAGATTAACAGTAATTGTTGTCAAACAGTTCGAATTGGATAATACGTTCAATGTCTCGCCATACACTCACCATGATCTTCCTTGGATGAAGTCCTTATCTTGAGTGTTGAACAGGTTTTCTTTCTCAACTGATCCACGATCGACATCGTTGAACGTTATGATAAAGTATACACTTCTCATCACCTATAACAAGCCTTTCTAAAAATAGTTTCTTAAGATGTCGTGAAAGCAGTGACTGACAACAGTCAACACGCTGTTGCAGATAATGGGGAGACAGTTCGTGCGGGACCCTTTTCGAATCACTGAAACCTGACCAATCCTTTTCAGTTTGCGTAGAACCGTTGTATGGGCTACGTTTAACTGTTCTGCAAGTTCTCTACAAGTGGCGGTTGGATTTTCGTGACAACGTCTTCCAGCTTTTCAGAATCAAGTTGTTTCGGACGACCTTCTTTTGTCTCATCTTTCAGTCCTAAATCCCCTCTTCTGGAGCGAGAAAACCATCTCCTACAACTTTTTTCACTCACTACATCTCTGAAGAGACTTTGCTACTGAGCTTACATTGACAACTTTATGAAACTCATAGAGTAAGGCACTTCCAGTGTGACCTTTAGAATGGACAATCATGGGTGCAAATATAGCAGAAGATTATGGTCAATGCAAACAGATTCCGAAACAAAAATGTAAAAATTACTCATTTTGACATTTTTAAAATGTTGCAAGATACACAATTTAAAAAAAAATACTATCTTACATTGTTTTCTAAAACATCGGTCATCACCTTTGCACCAATCAGACATATATATATATGTATATATATATATATGTATATATA
>NC_068983.1:20072014-20074459 GCF_001194135.2 Octopus bimaculoides
ATATATATATATATATATATATATAATATATTTATATTTGTTTATAGAAGTATGTATGATGCATGCATGTCTGCATGTATGTATGTATGTATGTATGTTTAGTGTCTGTTATCACCGTACTTACCATAACTACCGTTTGCACTATTTCCTCAACTCCATTTGCTCGAAAATGACAGATGCATACCATAGTTTTCTTGCGATGAACAATACTCACACTACAATACAATAAGTATTGAACTACAACCATTAAACTTGGTACGTACTTCATGGAAGAATACAATTGCATGGTTACCCGGTGCATTGCGTTGCTTTCTGCCTCTTGTACACATTTCCTTACTTCATGAACAAAGAATGTACATGAAGTAAGTTATTTTATTGTAACTAAAGTACACCGCAACTAAAGAACACCGTAACTAAAGAACACCGCAACATAGAGTCATTTGTGTGCCTACCGCTCCACGAAATCTTAAACTTGACTACTGCGAAAACTACCTTCAGAACAAGCTTTTTAAACAACATAAGTTTGTGAGATACGTATGCGAATATCTAAATATTTGAAACCGGTAATGACTAATTTGAGGAGTCTCTCTCTTGCTTCCACTCTGTAACTATTGAGACATCGACGAGTCGTCACCAGTTTTAACGTTTTCTGTCATTCTTACCACAGGAACATCTCCGATAAAATTTCTCTCTCAGTTCCACGTCACTTTATGTCATCTCGTCTTGCTCGAAAGCCACAGCCTCTTCATACAAATGCTGTCGTCCTTCCACGAATACAGATGTCTTTCTACAGTCGTAGCTTCTTTCCTCGAACTGCCAAACTTTGGAACTCCTTTCTGTCTCATTATTTACCCCTTGTTATAAACTTAAATCTTTTAAGTCTAAAGTAAATCCACTCATATCCTCTTCATTTTTCCTTCTTCATATAGTCCCTTACACTAAAGCTTCTCAACTTGTCTAGAACTCAAAAAAAGAACACGTCGCCTGAGGTGTTAGAAATAACAACCATTCCCTTTAAACCATATTCTAGCATCTCAGAAATAAGAGGAATAATTAGGTATTGTTAGCATAGACATTTTATAACTGACAATAAAATAAGAATGCTTTATAGCATATGTTTGTTTGATGAGAGCCAATTTTGTAGCTACTAACAACTAGAAATTTCTTTATTCCATTTATTTTTCTTTACACTTTCTGTAACTCTCGTAATGTAAGTTTGTATCGAAAATTTCTTTGAAATTCAAATTCAGAAAATATATGAAAGTAAATAATTGATTTAAAACTAAGAACAAAACAACTCCCAAATTGCAAAATAATTCATTTTATTTATATTTTTTTACAAGTTTCAGAAAGAAACCACAGTCGTTTATTGAATCAATGTGGCTTAATTGAATTGCTATTTCAAAATTATAGTTTGCGG
Organism: Octopus bimaculoides; assembly: GCF_001194135.2. Classification (NCBI taxonomy): domain Eukaryota; kingdom Metazoa; phylum Mollusca; class Cephalopoda; order Octopoda; family Octopodidae; genus Octopus; species Octopus bimaculoides. The sequence continues at coordinate 20,073,435 of NC_068983.1, forward strand.
ATAATACATATGTGCACATATTTGTGTTTGCGTGCGTGTGGTGTATGCCTAAGTGAGAGAGACTGTGCATGTGTAAGACAACCTCTGTGTGTGTGTGTGTGTGTGTGTGGGTGTGTGTGTGTGTGTGTGTGTGTGTGCGTGTGTGAGACTGTAAATTGTCATATATGCTTGTATAAATGTGATGTATTACTGCGCATACATATTGGCCTCTGTTGCTACGTATACATACATGTAGACAGAGAAAGAAGCAGGCAGCCGACACACACGCGCGCACAAGAACACACAAGCACGCATCCACATAAATACATAAAAATACACACACACACATATATATATGTGTGTATATGTATATATATATATGTGTGTGTGCATATATGCCCGCTCTCTTTTATTTACACATGCGTGTGCGTGAATATATAATATCATATATATATATATATAATATATATATATATATATATATATATATATATATATATATATATATTCATTAACTCTCTTTTATAAATTCGCATGAAATAAGAAAGATGTCTCCGAAAATTAGTTCAATCACTGGATGCAAACACATACCTGATGTAAAGATATACACGCACATTACTAACTGTCTAATGACGGTGGGCAAAGGCAGAAAATATTTTCCTTCTTTGACACTAAATTTAATGTCTTCTGAAGCAATTCATGGCACTTGCTTTTAATATGATTGCACGTTAATATATGATTTGACAACGGAAAATAACGTTATTGTACCTGTCTAACATCAAAATATAGCCATTTACTGAAAATATTCACTGAATTTCATGCATTAAATCTGCTGAATAGAGAATCATTTACTGTCTACATTTAATAATTAATATTTATAGTTTTTGTCTGTTAGGTATTACGTACGCTGATTGCATAAATGTTTCGTCTTTCTCATACGTCTATCCACACACGTCACATATAAACATATATATATATATATATATATATGTACACACATGGATGTATGTATGCATGTATGTATGGTAGTGATATTTTGCACATAT
>NC_068983.1:20075461-20077972 GCF_001194135.2 Octopus bimaculoides
ATATATATATATATATATATATATATATATATATACATATACACACATCTATGCATGTATCTGCTGTATATATTCTTAAAATCGTTCTCTCTCACTCCACCAACCTCTCTCATTTATATAACGGATACATGGCTCTGCTTATTCTTAAACACATGCATATATGCATACATAAATCTGTATGAGCATGTGTATTTGTGCCTCTGTAACTTTAGATTCGTTGATTAGTAGCATGTAAATGCGAAGAAGTATAATCATGAAAAATAGTGACGGAATTCTTTCACTTTATTTCGTTGTTACTAAGACAGCCGAATTATGGAAAATATAATGCGACAATGCGTAAATTTATGAAAATATATATTATAAACTACAGTTTATTATATACAGTTATGGGGGATATACAATTTAGGATTTTGCATCAACAACCACAAAAAAAAAAACAAACGAACGTGAACATTGGAAAGAACACAATTGTGACTAAATTGGTTTGCGTAAACTCACAGCAGCTAAAGTGAAAACGTAGTTCAGAAAGCATCGTCTCTCTCGTTCATTGATTGACACATTCCTTTCGCCAGTTCTTTTGTAAGCAGACGGTTTCAAAACGTCTTTTAATAATTTTTTGTGTACAACAAGAAATCAATGCAGGATTTTGATTAAGTGAACAAAGGTTTGAAAACAATGTTACAGACGATTTGGAAAAGTAAATGGAACATAGCCGCGTTGGAGATGAAATAAATGTATACCAAGTGATTACTTTTGCTTTTACTGGAACGTTGTCTACAAATATCACCTGTTATTTTTAGTTATTTCCTCTAATGTTTTTTTTTTGTTTTGTTTTTCTTGTTTTTCCTTCGTCTTGTAGACTCTTCTACAGTGACATTTGTCTATGTCACCGCCAACTGCAACGGAAATCGCAAGTAATCCAAATTCTCAACACACTGTATTGCAAGTTTTAGCTCCTCCCTTATGACTATTTAGTCACCCGAACACTGTTCCATGCGGTCTTTTCCTCACTCACAGTGTCTAAAATGCTCGTTTCCATTTGAATTCATCAATTAGTTCATGGACCTGTGTTCCTTTATGACCAGACCAATTTATTTTATTCGCAGCCTTCCTTTTCTTTGTGCCTCTTTTTCTCTCTCGTTCTCTCTTCTCTCTCTCTCTTTCTCTCTCTCTCTCTCTCTCTCTCTCTCTCTCTCTCTTTCTCTCTCTTTCGTTCTTCTCTCTCTCTCTCCCTTTAACATGCGTTATAGTCGATAATGCTTTGAACAGATTGCATTATAGAACGTATTCAGAATGCCTTCGTCTCTGATCTCAAATCCTGACTTCATTCCTAACCACGGAAGATGAACGGGATTTACTGTACAATTGTTAGACTGAATGCCATGTGGTATTTATTCCATCTCTTTGCATTGTGAGTTTAAATCTCGCCATGGTCTACGTGGGTGATACAATCAATCCATTAACCGAATTAACACCACCAGGTGACACACTGGGAGATAATCTTGATGCAAGCATACGATTTTGGTCTTCAGTTTGAAGATAACTTTCTACCATCTATCAGTCACAAAAGTAATCTATAGAGGCATGGTTGCTTCTCTTGGCCGAAAATATGTTTTTGCATTTAGCTCAGTTTATGAGCGCGCGCGTGTGAGAGTGCCTGCAAGTACATGTGACTGTGTGTGTACACTGTGTATGCGTATGAGAAAGAGAAACAGAAAGCATTGGCTAGATGGATATAGGAGTACATATTTTATAAGTGTACATGTATGTACGTTCGTTTCAATACATATGTGAGTGTGCGGTGTTTGTGTGTATGTATACGTACTTATGTATCTATATAGTTTCGTTCCGCGTATATATATGCTCATATATGAATATTTCTTCATGCTACATTAATCTTTCCCGTGTGTAGCTGAGTGAAACATTTCGAAATACAAAACAAAAAAAAATAGAAAACAGAACCAGCAACATTAAATCCATGGCAAATGAGACGACAGCCAACGTACTAAAGCCAGGATCTTGTGCTTTGCTCACTGAATAAATTCAGCTAGAAAATGGACGGCTTTTTTGACTTCATATTACTTCCGCTTGGCAACTAAGCAGCTATATAGCAACTGACTACAGTAGTATTTTTTTTTCATTTGTTTCTTACTTTCTTCTTTACTTTTCTTTTCATTTCTGCTTCTTTTTCCTATCATTTAAAGTTTTGTTGCTGTTTCTTTTTGTTATTTAGTAATATAATGAGTTGTCCATTCAAGAAAGGAAGGCAAATCAGGTCCGATTTCAGGATATAGTAGATGATTCAGACATGTTTTTTTCCTTGACATAATATATATAAATGAATTTATTTATTTACATGTACATATGCATATGAGCAAGTATATTTATCGTGTGTGCAGATATACATGCATGTGTATATACGTATGTGTGTATATATCTCAGGCTCTCTCTCTCTCTCTCTATCTCTCTCTCTCTCTCTCTCTCTCTCTCTCTCTCTCTCTCTCTCTCTCT
>NC_068983.1:20079529-20082368 GCF_001194135.2 Octopus bimaculoides
GTTCGGTGAGAACATCGACCCCACCAAAGCTATGCTGGTACTTATTGTATATATCTGGGGTTCTGAACCATCTTTTACCTATGTACCCCTCTGATTACTATTTTACTCAGTTGGGTCATTGTGGTTAGGGCAGCGGACTCGCAGTCATAGGATCGCGGTTTCTATTCCCAGACCGAGCATTGTGAGTGTTTATTGAGCGAAAACACCTAAAGCTCCACAAGGCTCCAGCAGGGGATGGTAGCGAACCCTGCTGTACTCTTTCACCACAGCTTTCTCTCACTCTTACTTCCTGTTTCTGTTGTACTTGTAATTCAAAGGGCCAGCCTTGTCACACTGTGTCACACTCAATATCTCCGAGAGCTACGTTAAGGGTACACGCGTGTGTGAAGTGCTCAGCCACTTGCACGTTAATTTCACAAACAGGCTGTTCCGTTGAACGGTTCAAATGGAATCCTCGATGTCGTAAGCGACGGAGTGCCAACTCAGGTGAAATCCTATAGTCATTTGATGTCTAAAATCTAGTTATATAAGCTTCTTTCAAACTTCCTATTTTGTTTTTCACACATGAACTTGTGTAGGTTAAACTACGTAAAATGATAGGGATAGAAGCCTAGCTGTTTGTTGCAATACATACTAATACATACATCTGAAACAAAACTTTTTGTATTGCGACCCCCAATGTTCTCACCCCAAAACTTATATGGGCCCTCAGGTGGCTTATGGATCCCGGTTGAGAACCACAGGTGCTGAAGGGATAAAAGGTAAAGTCGATCTTGGAATTTGCACTAATTTTATTATAAATATTAGCATTTGACCATGCAAGCAGATCCCGTCTCTACAAAAAGCTGAACGCGATATTCCTTCAAAAGCATTGTTGTTTACTTGGGTGAATAGAACTAGCATCTCTTTCTTCGTGCCTATTGCAGTGAGAACGTAAATATCTGGAATAAAAAATGCAAGGCGTATTGTCCGAATCGGTAATTGTTCCGTTAAGCAACACCTCTGGATTAATATTTACTTTATCGACCACGAAAGGACTGGTGCCAAAATTCATTTGAACTAGACAAATTATATATGTGTATATACAGTTATAGGTATGTGGCTGTGTACGTATCTATTTATCTATCTCTCTATGTATACACACATTATATATATACCTATTTATCTATTTATACACACATTATATATGCATATATATATATAATTAAAAGGGTAAAGGTTTATCAATTTATTAATTTATTTATAAATTAACGATAAATAATTTTTACCAAGCCCTTCGGTATGTAATCACCAATGGTAAAAATTATTAATTGTTAATTTATTAATAAATTAATAAATTGATAAACCTTTACCCTTTTAATTGTAATATTTATTCACTCCCTGATAGTAAACCGCACATTTTCTGCGGTATTGCTTGTGACGCACATGGTAATTTCTTGAGGAGGAATAGTGGACTGGCTGGCCTATGTAGGTTCGGGTGTGTTTCCAGGTTGTGCCGATGCATGATGTTCACTCGTTCATGCATGCACAGTTTGCTAGCACCGTCGAATTTACAACTAGAATATCATACCGATGAAGGAAATGGAGTGCTATCGCTCCTAATCCAAAAACGCGTCTATGATTAACTTCGACTGGTTAGTTTTCATTGTTTTTCTTCTTGTTTTGCCTTTGTAAGTTACAAGTAATGCTATCTGTTGGAGTCTCAGCATTTTAGCTGCTATTTCTGAAGTTCGGTATGTGGTGAAGCAACTGTTTGCTGATCCCTTAATTATGTTTATGTGCATATATATATACATAAATATGTGTGTGTGTATGTCTGTCTGTGTGTACGTATATGTGTGCCTGTTTACATTTTTCAAAAAGTTCTTATACAGTCAATATTTAAAGATATTTTTGAGAGTTGTTAGCAATTAAAAAAAAATAATTTTGTATAAACAGAATGTCACAAGACCTTTGGGAAGAAGTTTTAGTATAGCATATATGATATGTGTAAGCGCTTTCGTTGTTCACTTTTTCAGTCGCACATGTTCTGGACTACGCAGGAAATTGTTCTTAGTAATGGTGTCAACTATTTTCGATATAGTTTTGAATTTAGAATTCTTTAAAATATTCTTCTTTTGTCTTTCTTATTTGAATATTTACGTCTTTTATTTCTTAAAAAGGAAATGTTTTGTATTTTCCATTTGCACAGTTACCTATATGGATTTGTACAAATGGAATATGCAGTATTTTGCAAATTTTAACAGAATAAAAACGAAAGGCAAAACAATATTTTTCTAATACTTTCGTAATGTTTTCATACACATGTTCGATTTAATCGTCTTTAAATTCCTGACGTCCCTATCCACAAATATGTGGCAGTATTTATTCAAATACAAAAACATAGCAATCTGAAACAAAGAATACATTCTTCAAAATTGTTTCAAAATGTTCTATACCTCGTGCGTTATAGAACAATAGGGTGGCACAATGGCCCTGTGGTTAGGACAGCGGACTCGCAGTCATCGGATCGCGGTTTCGATTCCCAGACAGGGCGTTGTGAGTGTTTATTGAGCGAAAACACCTAAAGCTCCACTAGGCTCCGGCAGGGGATGATAGCGAACCCTGCTGTACTCTTTCACCACAACTTTCTCTCACTCTTATTTCCTGTTTCTGTTGTGCCTGTAGTTCAAAGGGTCAGCCATGTCACACTGTGTCACGCTGAATATCCCCGAGAACTACGTTAAGGGTATACGTGTCTATGGAGTGCTCAGCCACTTGCACGTTAATTTCACGAGCAGGCTGTTCCGTTGATCGGATCAACTGGAAACCTCGACGTCGTAAGCGACGGAGTGCCAAC
>NC_068983.1:20082378-20082827 GCF_001194135.2 Octopus bimaculoides
TATCAAAGGCGGTGAGCTGACAAATCTGTTAGCACGCCGGGCTAAATGCAAAATGGCATTCCGCCCGTGGCTACGTTCTGCTTTCATATTGACTTTGTTTTACACTATTTCCGAGTCAATGAAATACGTACCAGTTTCGACAATGCGGTCGAGTAATCGACTTGTCCCTTCCCCCAAATTTCAGGTTTTGTGCATATAACAGAAAAGGTTATTATGAATGTTACGCTTACTGGCTGTGTGCAACAAAGCAGAACAACGTAGAAGAGGACGTGTTGTAAGGTCTAATGACGTGACTTACAGCCCAATATGTATTGACACATGTCCAGGTGAAGATTTTGTCACCGGAGAAAATTGCTACACTAATAGATTTGTGACATTCGATTAAACCCTAGAGTGTGAAATACGAATTTACACGAATATATATATATATATATATATATATATATATA
>NC_068983.1:20083143-20086449 GCF_001194135.2 Octopus bimaculoides
CGGAATATAATTAGTTCGAAGTAGATTTTGTAAGCAAACAATCGCGTGTACATGATTTACATTATTTACATTTGACGGATATTTGTCCAATAGAAGAGAATATGACCAAAGATTGTGTGTACTCCATCCCATGCAGCTGATGAAGGCTGGAGGGTATATCAGCCGAAACATTGTGTTGACAACAAAGAAGATGAGGACAAATATCCGCCAAATGTAAATAATGCACTTAATTCCTCATCTCTTAAAGATAGAAATGTATTAAACTATCGTGCGTTTTTTTACTGCGAATGGTTTTGTTAAGCAGTGCCGATTTTTACAGTTCTAGAAATAATAATAATAGAGCAGATAGCGACCACCACGCAATGACTAAAAAAAATAGTCTAACAATGGTTCGCTAGTGTAACATGTTCTATTCGTAGACTATTTTCTTCAGTCATTGCGCGGTGATCGTCATCAGCGTTAAGCTTATAAAATACTATTATTGTTATTCACAGAACTGTAAAAATCGGCACTGCTTAACAAAACCATTCACAGTAAAAAAAGCACAGGATAGTTTGTTTAGAAAAACAACTACCAACTAATCATAGTTCTTAAATCTGACAGAGAAAGCAGGTAGGTTCGCTAGTGTAATTGGTATTACATCAGATCGCGTAAGCCGGCGGTTATGATTTCGAATCCCATACGTACAGAAAAACTAATTTTTTTCTGTCGAGGGCTTATATGTCCCGTTATTAGACTATTTTTCTTTAGTCATTGCACGGTGATCGCTTATAAGCTTATAAAATATTATCATTATGCACTGAAAATATATATATATATATATATATATATAATCACACCGAAAGAAAATGGAAGACACATAGATTGGGTGAAAAGAGATTTATAAATATCATGCGTGTACACCTATACCTATAATCATGTGTGTGCTTGCATGTGAATATGCGTCTGCATACATCTTAGATATATAAATATATACCTACATAGTACACATATGTATGTGTGGGGAGGCGCAATGACACAGTGGTTAGAGCAGTGGCCTCGCGGTCGTAGGATCGCGGTTTCGATTCCCAGAGCGGACGTTATGAGTGTTTATTGAACGAAAACACCTATAGTTCCACGAGGCTCCGACCTGTGGGTGGTGGTGAACCCTGCTGTACTTTTTCACCACAACTTTCTCTTACTCTTTCTTCCTGTTTTTGTTGTACCTGTATTTCAAAGGGCCAGCCTTATCACACTCTATGGCACACTAAATCTCCTTGAGTGCTATATTAAGGGTACACGTGTCTTTGGAGTGCTCGGCCACTTGCACGTTAATTTCGCCTGAGTTTCTGGATAATCTTTCGTTCCTTTAAGAATATTGCAGAACGGAAACTTTAAATTTAAACCCTAATCACTAGAAATTTATCGTTTGTCGAAAGCATTGAATTTCAATTACTTTTTATTTTTACGATTATAGATAACAGCACGAGTTGTAACTTCCGAGCCCGAGTCAGGCGTGTGTGAACGATGTCGAGAGAACGTCTGCTATGAATGATATTTTTTTTGACACTGGGCACCAGAAGACCAGCGCGAGATACTGAACAGAAATAAATGAATGGCCACCAGGATCACTAAAACGAGTCCGAGTTATTGGTTGAAATTACATGCTTGAAGTCAGTGTCGGCAGAAATTGAGTCAGCTTGCTACTATACCCGAGCAGCCCGAATGCCTTGATCGTCGCTGCTAAATAAATAAACGGGATAAAAATTATTAAAAATAGTAATTTATACTAGTGGCTAGCATGTGTAAAAATGTCAGTAGACATAAATATTTTTAAATATATATGAGTGTATAAAAAATATAGATAGATAACTTTCTTTTATTAGCCACACAGGGCTGCACACAGAGGGGACAAATACAATCTAGAGATAGATAGATAGATAGATAGATAGATAGATAAATAGATGAATAGATAGATAGAAAGATACATACATACACATATACGTACACGCAAACACATATGCATATATATTTATATACACAGATTTATACATGTGTATTTGTTTGTGTGTGTGTGTGTGTGTGTGTGTGTGTGTGCGTGTGTGTGTGTGAGTGTGTATGTATATATGTACACACGCATGAACACACAAACGTGCACACATAAACACACAGACGTACACACTCACGTACACATGTACACATGCGGCAGCTGTCTACCAAATTCACACACAAGGCATTGGTCGGTCAGGGGCTCTAGCAGCAAACACTCGCTTGTTGGTGCTCACTGGGACTGAACCCAAAACTATGTAGCTGCAACACGAAATTCTTAATAATACACACATGACTGCAACTGTAGCAGCATCAATAAGTACCCCTAAAACCCCAATGCACTCTATCAAATGGCGAATGTTTTACGCATCATTAAAATACAGAACGCGGAAGCCTTAATGCGGTTCCTTGCTAACTAGACTTTTTACCGTACTACATATGAGTCACATGTTTTCTTCGTTTTGTAAGTTGGCAGCCGTCTCATGTTCATAAAATAAAAAAGATGAGCTGATAAAACTTCTGTAAATCATGGGATTATGCAGATATATGGCTCCATGACACGTATGCTGCTCACTGATTACTTTTAGTTAAATATACAGTGGTAATCAAGAGCAAAATAATCTGAAACTAATTCAGCTGCATTATTATTATTATTATTATTACTATTATTATTATAATCATCATCATCATTATTATTATTATTATTATTATTATTATTATTAATATTATTATTATTATTATTATTATTATTATATACGAAAAAATAATAATTAAATAAAATTGTTTATGCATGTATATAATTTTACATTAAACGAAGACGGACAAAGATATATAAAATACCACTCAATTTTACTTCGTCTGTCTTTAAACCAAAGCTCTGAAGAGACTTATATAAGTGGGTTGAAATGTTTATAAATGAAATAATGTATATAAGTCGAAACAAATTGTTGGCTCTTTTCCTTTTTTAATGAATTTTTAATGTTATATTATATTATATTCATAATATATTATGTTATATTATAATATGAATAAATTATTGGATTGTCAATTCAATACTCTTTATTCTCTTTTACTTGTTTCAGTCATTTGGCTGTGGCTATGCTGGAGCACCGCCTTTAGTCGAGCAAATCGATCCTAGGACTTATTCTTTGTAAGCCAAGTAATTTTGCCGAACCGCTAAGTTACGAGGACGTGAACACACCAGCATCGGTTGTCAAGACACACACACATATACGCACGCACGCACACACACACACATATATATAAATGTATATATAT
>NC_068983.1:20086523-20090071 GCF_001194135.2 Octopus bimaculoides
TATATATATATATATATATATACCGGAGTAAGCACAAAAACTGTCCGATGAACGGGAGCGTGAAACTCAGAGTAACGGTTTTTTTGTTATATTTCTGCTGCTTTAAATAAAGTATATATATATATACATATATACGACGAGCCTCTTTCAGTTTTCATTTACCAAATCCACTCACAAGGCTTTGGTCGGCCCGAGGCTGTAGTAAACACTTGCCGAAGGTACCACGCAGTGGGACTGAACACGGAACCATGTGGTTCGTAAGCCATTCTACGCCTATAAAAATATATATTTAAAAAAATGAATAGAACACATTTGTATCATAGATAGTTTACATAAATGAAAACAAGTGAACTAAGCTAAACAACTAAAAAGTCCAGTGACTTGAACTTGATCAATAAATACAAATAACAGTACATCACAATACCAAGTCAAGGCGGCGAGCTGGTAGAATCGTTAGTACGCATGACAAAATGCTTAGCGGCATTACTTCTGTTTTTATGTTCTGATTTCAAATAACACTGTGGTCCACTTTGTTTTTCATCATTTCCTGATCGATTAAAATAAGTACGGGATGAACACTGGAGGCGATGTAACCGACTTATACTCTCAAACGAAATTGCTGGCCTTGTTCCAGAATTTGGAACCAATAATACTTTGAAGTTTTAGTACAAGGCTAGAAATTTCGAGAGTGAGGTAAGCCAATTACTTTGGCACCGCTTCTCGACGTATTCTATTGACTGTGAAAAGCAAACACAACGTTGGCGGAATTTGAAATCAGAACATAAAAATGGACGAAATGACGCTAAGCATTTTGTCCGGTGGCATATCTTCTTTGAAGAATACTTCATACCAGACATTCGTTATCAGCACTCCTTTTTAAGAGTTGTTCCCAATTTTCACCGAGCAGTTACTTTATTTTCTCATGAAGCGGAGACACTTTCAGTGAATCAAGAACTTATTTTATACGATATTTCGTATAGCAAGACACACATACTCACATATATGTGAGTGTGTGTATACGTGCACACACGTATACATACTCTAACACACACATAAACAGATATATAAACACACCAGATGTGCACTCATACTACCACAGGCGCATTTACGTATACTCACATGCACGCTTACACACAAACACACGCATACACACAAATACGTACACACAGATTGACAGATAGATAGATAGATAGATAGATAGATAGATAGATAGATAGATAGATAGATAGATAGACAGACAGATAGATAGATAGATAGATAGATAGATAGATAGATAGATAGATAGATAGATAGATAGATAGATAGATAGATAGATAAGGAAAGAGAGAGAGATGTGTATTCGCCTGCAGGCATAATATGTATGTAAATAGGCAAATGTGTATGTAATGTTGACTTGCAAGATTCGTTAGAATCTACGTATTTCAACGTATATGGCGCTAGGAAAGATTAGGTACATGACTTACAATACTGAAGACCAATTAAAGTTTTCGCATACGGGTTGTTTACTGTAAGTGTGCGTATATATACCGACACGTCTATGTAACTATTTATGTATGCACGGGGCGCATGTGTGCATAAACCTAATGCTAAAGCGAGAATGTTAAGGCAAGTTTAATATTTCTACAATATTTTACATGTCGGTATGTAAGTTACTATCTCCATTAAGTTCTTGACAGCTACTGCCAGATATCATGATAGAAAACAATATGTTATCTCAAATGATGCATCAAAAAGAGAATAGTTGCCAAATATATCTTATAAATAATTGATATTATTTTTATATTACCTAATACTGTCTATTTGTATCGTTACATGAAATGCTATTCTTGTCTCTGCGGCCTCATTTATGCTGATATGAGCAATCTTTAGAAATTAAAATATATGAGATGGTGAGCAAAGGTGAATGATAATTATACATAGTAGACTGAATGAAAGTCAAAATTAAACACTTGCTCATGTTTGTATACTTTTCGAAGAATTTGTGGGTATGTGTATGAGAGGGTGCTGAAACATTCCTGGCATTGGATAAACGAAAATATAAGAAGATCAGTTAATTATGATTTTATTCAACATATTCCCCTATCAGATTCACACACCTGTTGCAGTAAACCTTCAGGTTTTCTAAGTCCTGTAAAAGCAGTCGGAAGGTTGGGCATCCAACCAGGCCTATCGCGACATCCTTAAAATCAGGAACTTTTCAACACACCCTCGTGTGAGTGTGTGTGTGTGTTTATGTGTGTATGTGTGTGTGAGTGTGTGTACAAGCGTACGCGTAACCGTTCCATTCAAACTGAAAATCTAGCGTCGCATAGTAGAGTAATAAGTCAAACGAATGCAGTTGATATAACTTATTCCTTGAAAGCAATCGTTTCAACAATATATAATGAACATAAATGATTGTGTCATATAGGTTTCAACTCTATTTCGGGGGAGATAGATAAGTCGATTACATCGACTCCAAATGAAGTAGCCAATCTTATGCTTGGTGTTCCCCATGAAAATCATATTTTCATTCGGGTTCGAGATAACAACTTTAAACGTGTTTCACACACTCACCCCTCTTATCATGCTCTCCGGTATACTCTTATTCAGTGGAATGGACAAGATGGTATCATTTCAATATTCCACGGATTGAACCTGCAACAGGATAGCAAATTACAAACAAAAATTGTTGTCAAATGACTTCTATTTTTACCAACTGATGTTAAGACCAGAACACTCAAATCGATTACACATGTCAAATAAATTTTATTTTCATTTACATATTTTCTGCGCTATCTCGACAACCAGCTATAATTATTTCAAATACACTTCTCTACAACGATTAAGTTTCATTACAAAATAAAAATAGTTTCACACTTTCAATTTGAACCAAAATTACAAAGTGTTGCTTTACGAGTGACGATGTGTGAAAAATGAAAGTAGTGTTTCTCCGAATTAGTGTGCATATGAATAAATAATAATAAATAAAGCTGTTTATTATCTGTCTACCAAATAAACTATATTCTTGACTCAACAACTCCTTTTTACAACCAAAATAACCTCGGCAACTAGGTTGGGTCGCACAATATTCAGGTCACATTCGGACAATATTTCCATTTGCTTCCAATGTTTCACTTTCGTCACATCTTTCACGCATGCGTATAATTCCACTCAGACAATCATTTATGAAAATGTACACATAAATGTTGTATTAAAATAAGCCACAATGTAAACAATTGCATTTTTCTATATGCTATGACGAAATACAGTCACACACACACACACACACACTCTCTCTCTCTCTCTCTCTCTCTCTCTCTCACGCACAAAAAAGATGTTTGAATATGTATTTATGGACGAAAGCAAAGAATACGCACACCCGGTCTTTAGGGTTAGGGTTGCCCTCTCTTTCAATTTCTGCTCTCTTCAAAGCATACAGAAGAAATTAAAACAATTTTACGAAAATTAACGAACAATCATATGATCCCATACATGTCGAGTTTCCAACTTTGCTTCTTCAAACGAAAGAATGCCATAAAATGACTTTATTTGACACGCATATACAC
>NC_068983.1:20091056-20091996 GCF_001194135.2 Octopus bimaculoides
TGTGTGTGTGTGTGTGTGTGTGTGTGTGTGTGTGTGTGTGTAGCGAATGTGATAGACATTGAAACCTGTGTAAGGTTTACAGTTCAGCTTAATTTTAAAACAAATTGAAAATCAGGTAAAGTCGTATATATTTTACTAACCATGCTCCTCTGCGATGCCGATCACTGCTGAACTGTCCTTAATATTAACTAATATTAACGATTATTGCTTTATGTCCCACTTGCAATCAGTAAACTTTGTCTCGCTTTCTTCGCTAATCACATATGCATAAATTTCAAATAATCAGCCTTAACTAGATTTGTTTACCCGAGCATCTCTGTTAATTTAGATGTGATGAAAATGTTTCTCCAAAGTATCATACATACCTAAGGATACACCATTTAGGTTCTTTATCATTGCTTTAAATTGTTAACATTACTTGGTCTTCTTTCGCTGCTCCAAATCTTTCCTTTCCTAATTCTAATCCAATTTCTTGGGAATATGCGCGTTGCATCGGTAGATCTATTTGCACCTTTTATTCTCCACGTAGTTAAGTTGCTTACCAGGATTCCCTACTGGTGTTGTTGTTCTTACTCATGCTGTACTTGTTGTTGCTGTTGTTTAGCTCGAGCCCAACTCTGACTGAAGGACCAAGAATCAAATAAAAACATGTTTACGTTTAAAGTATAATGTATAACAAGATCTTTGCTATTTCAATATGTCTTGCCCCGGGCTTTTTTTTTTTTGCCGTTTACAATTTGTTTTATTATTATGTGATACAGGGGCTGATAGAATGGCAGAAACATTAGAATGTCGGTTAAATTGCCTTATGGTAATTCTTCCGACACTGCTTATATTTTATATTAGTATATACATGCACTCATATTGTGTGTATTTTTGTGTGTGTGTATACGTATATATATATATATATATGATTCTATTGTATAGATAGATAGCTAAA
>NC_068983.1:20094506-20096931 GCF_001194135.2 Octopus bimaculoides
CTTCTGACTTTTTCCGGAGATAAGGCAAGGAGTCGAATCCTGCTACCACACATATGACCTTTCAGCAGCAACACTCTCTGGCTAGGGATTGAACACAGTCTCCAGCCGCTTCACATAAACAACTGAATTGAGCCTAAGGCCCTGTTTAAATGTGTTGGCGCTACATGTTATCACCCTCAGTGGAGACGCACACACAGAGCATCACAGTTTGGAGAAACTTGGTTTTCTTAATACATGGGACATCACATGGATTGCAGGCAAGCCACCTGTTGTTGCAGGTGTTGCAGAACTGGTCGTGGCAGTTGTTCTTTCCATTTGAGACGAAGTGGATCACCCCCGGCTCAGCAGGATGTCTCAGACTGTTCAGGAGCTTCTTTGTTTCATCAAGATGTTTTGTACGAGTGATAGTAAAGGTTTTCATTCAGAGCCAGCTTCATGGCGGTGACTCCAACACTCATCTTACTCATGAAAGCCGGGTTCCTTTGCTCACACAATCTATCAACTTGTCCTGCAACTGCTGGATGGGTTCAGGCAGGCGGATGCTGTCAGAACGCCTGCGTGTCCCTTCCTACTGACCACGACATAAGTCTCCATAGCAGCTGCACATGTCACGTCTAAATGCTTTTACAATGTTTGCATAACATTGGGCACTAATCGTGATGCTGGTATTTGGATACTCGGTGTGAATCATCATGATACCAGAAACATTTTTCCAATATTCACATGGCTTCCAGTCCTCCATATCAACAAACGTTTTCTCAACGACAACTTTAATCTTTATACTTTTCAAAGCCGTTGATAGTTCACCAATACATCAAGCTGTTTCTGAAAAAAGTAAACATAAGGCATCTCAAATTTATCGCAGGCACACTGTCTATTCATACATACATACATGCATGCATATTTACACACACACACGCATGTATGTATGTATGTATATAAACAGCGTGCTCGAGATAAATTTGATGATGTCTTATGCTTACTTTTTTTCAGAAACAGCTTGATGTATTGGGGAACTATCAACGGCTTTGAAAAGCATAAAGATTAAAGTTGTAGTCGAGAAAAAGTTTGTTGATATGGTGGACTGGAAGCCATGTGAATAATGGAAAAATACACACACACACACACACACACACACACACACACACACACACAGAAGTAAATAGATACTCTTATAATCATTACAATTCATTTAAATCTGAAATTATACATTCAAATTATTAATTGTTATAATGTGAATATTTGATAATTAGTAGACATGCCCTTTGCATTTTTCAATGCATCGACTCTATTAGGCATGTTACTGATCAGATGACGAATATTCTCTTGCGCAATTTCTTGTCAAGTTTCATGCAGTAATCTCAAAAGGTCTGGCTTTGAAGATGCTTTCTCCTATTTATAAAGTGTCCTGTCTATTATGTCCCAGAGGTATTCAATAGGGTTTATATCTAGTGACTGGCTTGATCATGGAAGCATTTTAATGCCATTTTCATCCAACACATATTAGATCATTTTAGCCGTGTGACTAGGAGACTCATCTTCCATAAATAAAGAGTCTTCTTTAATCATTTCACCACTGGAGAAGATTAGGAGTTTTTTCTGCAATATGGACACATATTTATCTGAGTTTATGTCTTCTTCACACTCCACCAGCTCTGATCAACCATTGCTCCAAATTACCCCCCCCCCTCCAGACCAACACAGAATAGCTACCGTCTTTCATTGCTGGCTACAATATTTTCACCTCAAATTCTTGATCACAGTCTCCAGACCCACACTCGACCACAGTCAGAAAATACAGCAAATCTGGGCTCATCAGAGAATATGATAGTGTCCCAAAATACTAGTGGTCGCTCCACCATCTCACTGGCCCAATCTTTTCTCCGCTTGATGTGGACTGGTCGAAGAAGGGGCTTCCTTTTTGCTGCTCTGCCATAGTAACCAAGTTTTTAGAGATACCTCACAGCTGTTCCGGAATTGACATCAACTTGTTCTGCTGTTAGAATCCTTGCAATGAGGATTATCTTCCACACTTCTTTTAGCAAAAGGAAGGGTCAGAGGGCACTGGTTGATCTGGTCGAGGCGACGTGGACTCCTCTTTTCTGGTGAATTGCACAATCATTCTATTATCTGTAGAAAGCGGGATCCCAAGGTTTTCTGCCATTTTACGCTATGTCCGCCTTCAGAATAACCCACAATACAGCCTCTTTGAAATTCAGACTATTCTAAAGCTTCTTTTGTACATGGCATGATTAAACAGTCACATATAGAACCTGAATCATATAAATGTCAATTAATAATATATATAAACCTTTACAAGTTAGAATAAACATAAAACAATGATTTATGGGGTGTCTATTTACTTCCGTCATGTCTGTGTATGCGTGTATATGGGTTGAAAGATAAATACATACATATAACGATA
>NC_068983.1:20097005-20106748 GCF_001194135.2 Octopus bimaculoides
ATATATATATATATATATATATATAAATATATATTATATATATACATCTATTCACACATACATTTATACATACATGCCTACGCACACGCAAGCACACACACATTTGCATTGACTCAAATGTATTCCCAGTTAAACATAGCATGAAACCCAATCCTTATTAACTGTCAGTGAGGATTCTTCTTTCACAAACCTACCAGCCCATACACATTCGTCATCACAACATCATTTTGTTTATACATATATATATATATATATATAAAAACATTCATTCCGCAGCAAAACATCGATATAATTATACATACAAATATAATTATTATTATACACAAACAACTGATAAACCTGGACAGTGTACAGTCACAGCAATCTTAAATAACCTTCTAACTGAGCTGGACAACGAAATATTATAAACTTGCTCCTCCCCCCTTGATATGTATCACTCAAAGTCTTCGCTAAATAAAAACCAGATCACAGCTGAAGTTCCTTTGGGATGTTGTCCGAATAGAAGCCTTAATATAATGAATGTTATAACGGGTTTAGAATTACTTGTAACATTAAAATGCTTTCATCAAAAGATAGGGTTTCATATTCAACCTGAATTGGTTTGATATTTGCCTTTTCTTTTTTTTTTATCTTTCATTGTTTGTTTTCACATGTTTCTGTTATTTATTTATTTATTTATTTATTCATTTATTCCATTTTTATTTTTGCAAATCAAGTGTCACATTTGACATTTCCGTTGTTGTGAGTGCGTTGAGTGTGCGTATGTAAGCATCAGCGCGTGTATATGTGTGAACGGGTGGTGCATGTATGACTATATGTTCCAATATATGCATTTATGTAGATGCTTGTGGTGCGTTGGTGTGTACGTCTAATTGCTTTTATTATTAGTTTTAGTATGTTTGTTCTTTTGGGGTTTTTTTTGCAGTTTTCTTTCTTGTTACATTTTGATTTCTCGATTCTCTTATATTCTCGATTCTCTTATATTCTCGATTCTCTTATATTCTCGATTCTCTTATATTCTCGATTCTCTTATATTCTCGATTCTCTTATATTCTCGATTCTAGTATATTCCATTATCAAGCGTTCCTTCCGAATCCACTGATTTAGTTACTACTGAAATTAAAGTTGACGTCATCTTCCCTGGCATCATCATCATCACCGTAATTTGGTTGTCATCGTTGATGTAGTCGTCGTCGTCGTTGTCATCGTTGTCGTCGTCATCGTTGTTGTCATCATCGTCGTCGTCGCCAACATCCCCAACGCCGTCATCATCGCAAACGCTGCCGCCGTTGTCCTCGTCATAGTTGCTAGTTCTTGTCGTTGCTTTTGCCATCGTCATCATCATCATTTTCATCACCATCATCATCATCATCGTCATCATCATCTTCCCTCTCCTTATCCTCCTTATCTTCCTCCATCTTACCTTTCTCCTTCTCCATATATTTCACGTCCTTCTTCTCTTCTCCTCTTCCTCTTCCTTTATCATCATCACCATCATCACCATCCTTATGATTCTCCTCCTCCTCCTCTTCTTCGTCATCATCATATCTCATTGTTCTCTCCTCTTCCTCCTTATCCACTTTATCCTCATTTTCCTCCTACTCCTATTAATCATCATCATCCTTATCGTTCTCCTCCCACTACTCCTACTCCTTATACTCCTCTGCCTTATGCTCCTCCTTTTCCTCCTCATCCTCCACCCTATCCTTAACCTCCAATTTATCCTTATTCTTTTCCTCCTTTTTATCCCTCCCTACTCTTCCTCCTTCTTCTCCTCTTCATCGTCACCATCATCACCATCATCATATAATTTGTCTACTGACACGAGCCATTTTACGACATACATGTCTAAACTGTATTTATGCAGGTTTAATTCATGATCCTTTAAAAAGTTAACTTGAAATAATTAGTGAGTTATAAAATAATTTCAAAGAAATTTTTGTTGATTTGCTTTCCTTTTCAGGGCTGTAAATTCATTTTTTGTGAGCCATTAAAAGCATATATGCATACACACATACATACATACATACATACATACATACATACATACATACATACATCTTTTTTTATGACTGGACCTGTGGAAATTTTAAAATTTTATGAATATATTAAAATTTGGTGTATTGCTGTGATTTTCTACGCTGAATCTCAGCAGATAGTTCACCTTTTTCAGAAAAATGTTTTTAAAAATTACAGAGATTTAAATTTTGATAATTTTTACACAGTCAGAAAACAGTATTTGGAAGCTGTCATTTTGTGCGTGACTGCCCGTGTTATCAACTTTTAACAAATGAAACATTGGCGGAATTCTGCTTTACGCGCGCCATAACTGGGTCTTTTTTTTTATTTGGGGGGAATTTTCAGAAAATTTTTACGAATTTTTATTCTAGTTCAGGAATTCATACGATTATGCAAAAACAAACAAGAAATTCGTGCGTGATTTAAGGCTTATTTGGCTATTATTTTTATCACATTTCACAACCACCTTTTACTAAACCAAAAATCAATGTGTGAATAAGCAGCTTGGTTACAGGTTGGCTTGTTACTATGGAAACGGAAACTTATATGTTGTTGGCTTTCGGTTGGTTACAATGACACAAAATTTGCAAACTTTAAAAGCTATTAACTATTTATTGACTTCTGGCGAAAATAAATCTCATGACAATGATTACTTTAGAAAACTATAGCAATACACCAAGAAAGAAAATCAATGGGAAAAAAATTTAAGGAATTGAAATGTGGTTGCCAAACAGAAAAGAACAGTATTTTTCTTTGCTTTTTTTTTTAAAGATAATAGAGTATTTGATATTTGAGGGAGACATGGCTGATATCTTTAGAAGATTGTACGACACTCACCACGCGAAGAATCAGATCAACAGTCGCTAACGCAATCACTGCCGCTACCTCCGCTGCAGTCTTACATAGGTTAAACGTCCATCTGTCGATCGGTTATGATATTGATAATCACCCTGGAGTTTCTCAACCATTTTATTCTTTCACCTATGGACCATTTTGATTCCTATTAAATTAGTATGGACCTTTCTAGCCATTCGCTGTTGTAAAACATCATATCATACGTTTATGATTAAATGTTATTAAGAATAATATTTTTAAAAACTGTTATAACGTTTTGCGTGTTGCAGAAGTACAACCATTTTATTGTCGATAAAATGTTAGCAACAATATTATATATTGACCCCCAAAAGGCCATATAGACCCCCCGGTTAAGAAACCAAATATACCATTAGTAACGCGGCAGGAAGCGTGCCCCTCCACAAAACAGTATTCTGCTCGAAAGCTCCTCCCTCCTTGTTCATAAGTCTGCTGTATTAGACTCCATCGTAGAATATATAATTAATTGTTGTTTAGCTATTAGTAAAACTTCTTGATCTACTTAAACTATTGTCAACCCCATCTACCCATACCATGTCTCTCCTTCTCACGTCACCTCCTTTGTTCGCTTTGTATCTTGTACCGCCATTTATTCTTTCCGTGAATCATAAATACCAGTCATCGCCTGGAAGCTCAATCTAGTCTCAACAAACACTAATCTCTAAGAAAAGCATGCTCACCCTTGACCTCTCATATGTACGCAGGTTTTCTCTCTCTTTCTCTCTACGTTTTTCTTTCCAACTGCGGTCTTCCTTCTGACTTTCTTTATAATTTGTTTCTTTTCGTTTACTACCTTATTTATTTATTTATTTATTTATTTATTTATTTGATGTCTATTTCTTAATCTTATCTGCTTTGTTTATATGTATGTAACATGAGTTGGTCGTCTGAAACGGAACGCAAGGAGGATATGAAGATATGTTGGCCATGGCTGCTGGTTGCCCTCGCTGTTTTTTTAGTGTTTTTATTGGCACTTGAAGCACATTAAATCTAAGTAAATAATTACATACATATATACATATATACATATACACATACACACACACACACTCACACTCATACACATATATATAAACATACACAGAAACATACACAAACGAACGTGTGTATGTGTACATGTGCATTTATATATGTGTATGTGTGTGTGAATATGAGCATGTGCCTATGTACATGCGCGCACATATATATATATAAGCATGCACGCATATACAGACACATACATATATATATAAGTACTCACACACACATACACATATATATATACATATATGTATATATAAGCACACCCATGCGGACACATGCACACACATACATACGGATGCTTTTTTATTTTAGAATATAGTACATCATTAACATACGACTAATAAAACTACACAACACATTCTAAACTCTACACGGCTACTTGGTTTATTTGAAGTATATAACAAAAACATATTCCACAGAAGTATGCTTAATTGTTAAATAAAATATTTCCTTTCGAAATTACCTACTTTAAGACTTTAAAATAACGGATCCATTAATTTGGAACGAGAACAACTTTCTTTGTACTTTTACTCTTAATATTGCATAGACATTACATAGGAATAATCTTAGAACCTTGGGGGGCATAAGTGAAGACCGCAATGACTACACTTTATTTAATTAGTGAAGACCACTAATTTGGAACATATTTGAAATATAATTCAAATGGCTTTCAGTTTCAAATTTATTATCTCTAGTTTATAGCTGAAATGATTCGACTTGCTGATGTATCTAACTCTTCACACTATATTTCTCCAACGTTTCATAGTTTTCTAAAATCAGAAATATATTTTCCGTATTCGCATATAGTAAAATATAATGTTGTATAGAGGTATACTCTGGTTATTTCATCCTAAAATTTAACTGATACTCACTTTATAGACCTTGCAATGACTTTTGTAAAAGAAAAATTACAATGGTAGGCTACTTTATTCGGTTATAAGTTTGAGAGTGATGGTTTGATAAAGCATAAATAAAAGAGAAGCGAAGATAAAATGAGTTCCAGGAAAGGTCTTCAGCAGCTTTTTCACTCCGGGAGAAAGACATCACTTATTAAAGCAGTTGTCAAGGTAGAGAGGAAAATGCTGTATCATTGCATTATTTGTTTTAGCATGTTCTTAAATGATACTTGATTTATCGATCTCGAAAGCAAGCAAGATATTCTTCAATTAAATGTTCTTCTGATTCTTCCATTTCCTCATCTCTTGCCCAGTTACCAAAATATAATGTCCTAGGATGTTGCAGAAACATATCTTAACTTAAGCAAACTAGAGACTATATGACAGAATTATGTGCTTGTTGTTGTTATTGATATTGTGGTTGGTGGTTGGCTCTAGGTTAGCCTAATCAGGCGAAACTTTGACAAAGGATATTCTAGCCGTGATTATCTAACCCTTCCTTCTTTTTTTTTTCGGATATTGTACATATAGGATTACTTTATCAAATATATTTTAGATAACGTAATCAAAAAGCAACAAGGCCTCCCATTCTCTTAAGTCTGTAAGCTACAAGAGGAAGGAAATATGACTGCTATGTCTATGCAGTGGAGTGATCGATAGAAGGTACCTCATTGGCTAGTTGTTCGCTTAATTCCAAATTTGATTCCATTTGGCACACCTGTAGTACAAGATGTGACTGTTGCATCTTTTCCCCCAGTTGTATATAGGAACGCATTGTCCATCCAATGTGTTCTGCAATTTTTATGGCAACGGTATGTGATCTAAGACATACTTAGTTGCTATTTCTAGGAGGACAATTCTCTCACTGAAATATCAACTTATGACTCACTGAAATCAAACTATTAAGAGAGTTATAAGGTATCTTTTTTTTTATCCATATTCAATATGTCGCCTGTTATCTGTATGCCTATACGTTTCTGTATATTGATTTCGAAGGTAGGTGCAAGGAATACATTTTAAGAAAAGAATAATCAGTTTCACCGACGTCAGTAAATAATTGACTCTTTCTTTGAATAACCAACATAATTAACCGGGAGTACGAACTAGGAAAACAATCTTGATTGAATTAGAAGTCAGAACACACGTACTTTTTTATGTACGTATGTATGTATGCAGTTATGTATATATGCAAGTTTATATGCATGTATATATATATATATCAATCTATGTTGCATGAGCATGGGCGATGCTGATTATAGTTGTATTAAAACATTCAAGCAGAAAATCTTTGGAATGTTTTACACGTAGTCAATGTACCACAATTTCTTTGGATTCGGATGACGCTAGTCAGTTTGCTTCGTCCTTTCAGAGAGTATATCTACAAATACACACGTACACACACACATATATATGTATGTGTATATATATATATATACATAGGCGCAGGAGTGGCTGTGTGGTAAGTAGCTTGCATACCAACCACATGGTTCCGGGTTCGGTCCCACTGCGTGGTACCTTGGGCAAGTGTCTTCCACTATAGTTTCGGGCCGACCAAAGATTTATGAGTGGATTTGGTAGATGGAAACTAAAACAAGTCCGTCGTATATATATATATATATATGTATATATGTATATGTTTGTGTGTCTGTGTTCGTTCCCCCAACATCGCCTGACAACCGTCAATTAGCAGTTCGGCAAGAGCGACCGATAGAATTAGTACTAGGCTTACACAGAATAAGTCCTGGGGTCGATTCGCTCGGCGGTGCTCCAGCATGGCCGCAGTCAAAAGACTGAAACAAATAAAAGAATGAAAGAATATATATATATAGGTGCGGGGTTGGTCAGTTGCGTATGTATGTATGTATGTATGTATGTATGTATGTATGTATGTATGTATGCCTGTATGCATGTATGTATGTATGTATGTATGTATGTATATAAGTATTTATGTGTTTGTGTATGCAATTATAATTCAGTTAGCCAACATATCCTGCATCACTGCTGAAAATTTCTGAAATACATTTTCATTTTATTTATTTAAAATTAGTTTTGTTTTGATTTTCTTGATTTTTTTTAAATAGAGAGCAATATGAAAGAAAGGAAAGAAAAGGCGAGAAAGAAAGAGTGAGAAAAATAATTCTAAATGTTAATATTTAAGAAGAAAAACAAAAACTATAATCCATTTTTATTCAAAGATAATATGGTTTTCTTATAATTTTTGGTTTAGTTTTAGCTCTATAAATCTATAAGACTATAAAACGTATAAATGATCAACAAGCGATTACTAGTGGACACGTCAACAACGACTAGGTTATGTCTAGACAGTTCTTTATTGAATAAGTAGGATTATCGCTTTAAAAAATATAATTTACGTATATAACCTATTCGGTTTTACTTTAGTTTTGTTATATTATGATTTCCATTTATTTTTTTTATTCAAATACAATTTCTGATCTCATGTTTTGTGACAAGAGTTTTGTGGCACAATAAACCAATGTCTTCCACATGACTCGAAACTATCAGATTTATATATATATATATATATATAAAATCAAAAAAAGCAACAAGGATTTTAAAGGTTATTGCAGTATGCACGTTTCATGCTATTCCATTTATTTAAGTAATGCGATCATTACATTAAATGCAAACTGCTGAGCAATCTTCAGCTGCACAAGAATATAGAAAATTACAGCAAAATGAACATATTACTATTGTACCAGCATTTAAAATCTAAGTGGGCAGAAGAATACATAAAAATCCATTTTGACATAGCGAAGGCTAGCAGGCTAGTAATTAATTTTAGGTAGAATTCAAACTGTCTCTGATTTTATTTGTCTCTTAAAGGGGCAATCAAACTTTCACTTTTAAGGAAAAGGAAGGTGTAAGCATTATACATGGATATGGTTATAAATATTTCTCTGGTCAGAGTGGCAGCACATTTTAGGTTGGTGTTTTTTTACTACTATGATATGTAGGGGAATTTAACATTAAGCATCTAGATCAACAGGGCTTTTTCTTTAGTCTGAATAAAGTATCAGTATTGTTTTACATATACTAAATATGGAAAACTTATAGATATCATTATTAGTCTAATTATTTCAAAGTTTTAAATTTTGAATTTTAAAATAATTTTTTTAAATAATTCAAAATAGTTTCTTGAGTTCAATATATATATAAAATTCTTAAACTTCACACCTAATCTATAGCTTTTGAATTCAAAACTGACACTACTTCTGGGTTTGTGTATAAACTAATTACATCTTTATTATTAACATAATAATTAGGCTAATATTGATATCTATAAGTTTTCCATACTTAGTATATGTAAAACAATACTGACGCTTTATTCAGACTAAAGAAAAAGCCCTGTTGACCTAGATGCTAAATTTTAAATTCCCCTACATATAGAACTGTAAGCTCTAATAGATTTCAGACTTTAAGAAATGGTGACCAGTCGCTCTGTTACTAAGTTTTGTATGTCAAGAAATATTTTGTTCATTATCATCATTATACACACTATTTGTATATCCAGTTATAGAACTATAATTATGTGCCGGTGCTTTTTTTTTTTTGTGCGTGTGTATGAAGCCTTGTGACGTAGTCATTACGGGTGTTCAACTAAAGGTCATTCAGCCCTGAGTTCAATTCTTGGGTAGAGCGGTGCGTTGCGTCTTTTTGCAATGCGCTGCAAGTTCATGATCTTTATCTATTGAGCTGTAACGTCTACTAGCTGACTGCTGGTGCAGCCGTATCTTTCTCCTAGATGTCGCTGTCTCTTACATTCGATTAGTTTATTTTTAGTTTGTTTTTTTATGCAGTACAACAGCTTTTAGATATTTTTGGCTACATATACTTTTTCAGAACAACGTGTATTCAAATACCTAACCTGTATATAAAGCAGCTAACAGAGAATACAAATAATTCTGAGGATGACCACCACTGCGGAGAGTTAAACTCTTTTATCAAGCTTATTTTAAATTCACACTTCAAAGGTATACATTTCTTCAGTTTACAAAGTTCACCGATATTTCAACCTTTGACAGCTTCTTCCTAACTAAACATAGGTTGCAGGATCCAAAGTGAAAAGCAACTTCTGCTGAAATGATCTAAACCAACGTGATAAAATTCATTTCATCCAATGTTTCTTACTTGGGTAATACCAACTGGAAATGCATGAAGCTTGCCAACATTCGTTGCTATTTCCATTAAAATATTATGTATCTGCATCTGATAAGAAATAAATCAATATATAACAAAATGGCGATAGTTTTTTAAGGAGAGTAGAAAATGTAGGTTATATTAAAACCCTCTCTATATTTATAATTTGGTTTATCAGACTTTTGAAGTTGCCTCAAACCCATCGCTTTGATAAATAATGACAGACACCAAATGTGTTTTAATAATTTGCTGAAAAAATAAATAGACATTTTCAGAATTCTTGCAGCGGGAATGGTTTAATATTTGATGTGAATGTTTAATAAATCCTGCCTGTTCGAAGATAATACTTCTCAACCCTCTAACAGTTAATTACAAGTTCAGTAGGGAAAATATCGCTCAAAGATTAAATACAGGAAACCACTGTGTATCTTCGTCAGATATTTTTTCCGTGTTAGTTTTGTTTATTTTTCAATGTAAATCTTCCATTACCTTGCACGCCATTTTGTTGCTGTTATGTTATCTTGAGGCGCTTATAAAGAAACTATTGTAAATGAAATAACATTAAACTAAGACCGTCGATACTTTTTATTCTCATGTATTTTACTGTTCCTAATATAACACTTAATTCATTTTTGTCATCATCCTTTGATACTTTTAATAGCTTTTGATATGAGGGACAAAATTGTCAGTTCATATTAAAATGTTGGTCTCTCGGCTAAATAAGGTATCAATCTGTCTCTACCGATCTAAATATCTATCTACCCACTTATCCAC
>NC_068983.1:20107070-20109727 GCF_001194135.2 Octopus bimaculoides
TACATATATATATATATGAATAAACATATATGCATACATAAATACATACATATTCACACACATATATGTGCATATATATACTAAAATGCACAGAAACACACATAAAATATAAATATGTATGTACCCATGTATGTATGTATCTAAGTAAGTATGTGTATCTATATGTATAAATATTTATGAATCTTTCATAATTATTATAGCCTTTATAATTATTCTCTGAAGCTGCTCAAAATAAGATGCAAAATAAAAAATACTGATAATTCTCTATTGATACTGTTTCATTTAAAAACAATGTGTGGAGATATATTTTGCATTTTTCCGTGAAAATATCACAATAACGAAAATATTTAATATGACAAAAATATAAAAAATTAAAACACCCCAATATACTTGAGTCTGCTCTATTATTTATAATCGTGTCTCCTACATTTATATTTATAATTCAATATATAGACTTCATGTTCCTTAGTAGAGTTCTATAAAAGCCCATTTCACGTTCGAAAATAATTAAATCTGGTTTTATATTGTCAAGTGTATATATATATATATGTAACTTTTGTTCTTTTTGTGTGAGTGACAGGGATTTGGAGTGCGATGTGATGGTGGTGGTGGTGGTAAAGAGGTTGTTAATTATGGTGGCGAGATGATTTTGCGATATAATGCAGAGAGAAGAAATGCTGGTGCTTTTCTTGGTGTCGGTAGTGGTGTTGACAATGAGATAACAACGGCTGTTTTTGAGGTTCTTTTTTTTTTTTCTTTTCTAATATTTGTTTCACTTTATCATTTAACAAATTCTGAATGTGTGACGAAGAGGAGTAGAGTTAATTTGCTTTCTCAATGTCATGAAGCAAAATTAGTCTCAAACTGTGATACACCGATTTTTGAGACGATATGTTAGTATTCCCTGCTCTCACATGTATTATGACAAGGTTTAAATTACACCGTAATTATTTGTATAATCATTCCTTATAGCTATACTGATACATCCAGCCCTCCTTATCCTCTTTGTTTTTATTTGTTTTTCATGCAAAAATTCAGATTACCAGCCGTCTTAATTATATAATACAGATTTTGTTGGGCGTTTAATTTCTCATTCTTAATGCAAAATAAGAGAGGCGGCTTCCTTTAAAATCAATTTTTTTTCCGGTCGTTTCTTTGGAGCGAGAAGCAAATATTTTTCCTTCGGGTTTCCTCTTTTTGTTTTATTGAGACGGCTTCCCAATCTTGTTAGGTTACCAGATTGACTAGTGACTTATTTTAAAATATGTCAGCTTTGTTGCCATGGTTTGGTAAAAACAGACATAACATACGGCTGTTTAATCTGCTTCTATTTTTTGTAATGTCTCATTTATTCGAATGCTCTGCTGAGTAAAATCATTTCCCTGAAATTCTGAGATACGGTGGTGCACCAGCATGACCGCAGCCACTTGGCTGAAACACATAAATAAATAAATAAAAATAAATAGTAATGTGACAAATAAACCATCAGGCCTTAAACTCTGCACAGCAAAACTTAGAAGCTACTAAGGTATACTACTAATACCTTAGTAGCTTCTAAGTTGAAGTGAAGACAGCATGTTATCTGTCTATCTCCTTACCTTCTTAGAGATGTTAGTAACATTTTACTAATGTGTCCATCTGTTTTAATTTAATGAAATTCTATGTCTTTATGCAGCTGAGGATTGATCTACATTTAAATTGATGTAATGATTGCTTGTTCAATTAAATGGAGTTGCTTGAAACGATCGTACTGCATTACCTCTGAATATCTTTGTTGTTTATTTTGATTTTAATCAGATTATTTTGAAATTATATGGTTAATATCGAACTAAATTCTGGTACCTCAACTTAAGTACCATGTTCATCTATATATATATATGTGTGTGTGTGTGTGTGTGTGTGTGTGTGTGTGTGTGTGTGTGTGTGTGTGTGTGTGTGTGTGTGTGTGTGTATGTATATGTATATATGTATGTATATATATGTATGTATATATGTTTGTACGTATGTGTGTTTGTATATATGTTGTATGTACACATCTATGTATTTAACAACTAAATTGTGATGGGCTTCACTAGTAACCGACATGTACTCATTTATACCAGAGTAGACTGTAAACAGGTGGAATGATGCGTCTTGCTCAGGAATACAATGCACCACCCACTCCAGGAATCGAACCCATGACCCTATGACCAAACGTTGAACACCTTAACCGCTAGACAAAGCCACTTCATTTGGGAATGTAAAAAGCAACTGAAATACACTAATGCATCAAATAACAGACTGACACTTGAATGATTATATAATAATACCTCCAAGCCAAATTTTTTAATACAGCGAAGAAAATGGAACGTTATATAATTCAAGAATTTCGCATTGTTTTAACAGAGGATGTGGAAAATTCCAGCTAGGAATCATGATCATGTTCGAGAATCGATTTAAAACAAACTACGTGAAACTTCATAACTATATCTATTGTAATCTCATATTCGTTGGTTCAAATATATATTTAACAGGTAGGATAGTACGAATACTATTAAAGTAACTCAAAAATCTATTTCCGGAGAATAACCTAAGTGAAACTTTTAGAAATTTAATAACTTATATGAAGATATCTTATTTATATATGTATTTGTAGTTATATATATATATATATATAT
>NC_068983.1:20109892-20113523 GCF_001194135.2 Octopus bimaculoides
TGTGTGTGTGTGTATGTATATATATATATATATATATATATATATATATGAAAATATATATAATAAAAGAAAGGAAAATGCACTCAATGTATATATTTTAAATGTATTTTAAGGGATAGAATATTATGTCATTTAAAAACAGACCCTTATACAAGCAACATGTACTAAAACCTCTTAAGAGAATACGAAATAGAATAGTTTCACTAATCTTTATGTCATAATTAGCGAAACGCGAAACCGGTCGACTATCATAATATTAGAAATATATAAACTGTGTGCATTTTCCTTCTCATCAAACACACACACATACACAAATGCAAGCACACACACACACACACACACACACACACTCACACTCACACACACACACACACACGCACATATATATATACATATCTTTGCATCTATATTTTACTCGTTTCGGTTCATTAAACTGCGAACATGTTGGGGCTCAGCTTTGAAGCAAGTTTTCGAACGAATTGACGTCAATACATAATTTTGTATGTTTTAATCCTTTCTCTTATTTTAGCGGTTTCTTACGCCGAACCGCTTCCTGTTAAATTGTTTTATATATAACTTCACCTTAAAACAAACTTTAAACTGTGTGCGTGTGTGCGTGAGTGCATGCATGCGCATGTGCGTGTGTGATTATGTGTGTCTGTGTGTGCGTATGTTTGTGCGTGTGTTGGGTGCGTGTGAGTGTGTGTGTGTGTGCGTGATTGTACGTGTGTGTGTGCGTAAGTGTGTATGTGTGTGATCCCGCACACAGGTGAGCGCGTCCGCGTGCGTATGTGTCTTTATGTCTATGTGTATGTATCATATATCACGGAAGACATTTTATGTCCATTTAAGAAAACGCAAAATCGGCTACAATCTTGTATTTTTGCTATCTTTCATTATAGTATAGTCAACTACGAACAACCAGTATATTTCGTAATACCCCTGTTCTGGGACCTCGCCACCGACGCAACTTCACTGCAGTTATAATTGTTACGCGTTGAATTTACATCAGCTTCAACTCATTGCCGACTAACCTCAGATCATTTGCCAAACATGTACAACTCAGAAATATTAAATATAATGTAAAGTATAGTCTCATTTCATGCGATA
This sequence comes from Octopus bimaculoides, assembly GCF_001194135.2. Classification (NCBI taxonomy): domain Eukaryota; kingdom Metazoa; phylum Mollusca; class Cephalopoda; order Octopoda; family Octopodidae; genus Octopus; species Octopus bimaculoides. Next base: position 20,111,003 of record NC_068983.1, read on the forward strand.
TCATAAATACATTTATTTCTTCAAAATATAATCGCCATCGCTAGCAATAACAATTTGCCACCAAGAAACTAGTTTTCTGATGCCTCGAGCAAAAACATTAGTTTCTTGAGAAGAGAATAATCTTTGGAGAGCCGTTTCGACATCGTCTCTATTTCTGAAAGTCTTTCTGCTATTTGAAGTTTTCAAGTGACTTGAATGAGTCAAAATCTGATGCTACTACGTCTGGTGAGAGTGGAGTGGGACACCTGGTGAGAGCGGATCTTCCTAGCTTAATGAATTTATCTTTTGTTAGATTATCTTCGCTAAATGATGTTGTCTAGAATGTTCAAGTTTCAAGTTAACTTCTTTTCTCTAGACTCAAGCTGGTTGTTTTTTGAGCAAAACTTGGTTGACACAATGACATTGTTGACAATACAATTCTGCGATGTTTTTCCGCCGTTCCAATTACACGAAGTGAACAATACCTATTCCACCAAAGCAAAGCAAAATCCTAGTTGGTGTAGATCTGGTTTGGATGTTGGAATTAGATGTTCATTTAGCAGTAGCCACTGATTCTTACGCTTATTGTCGGTATAGGCTATCCATTTCTCATTTAGGTCACTTTACCAGTGTAAAAACATTCATATGCAGAAACATTGCCTACACGACACTCCAAACAATTTTCTTTTCTAAAAGATAACTGACTTTTTTGTCCGAAAGGTTGGAACACTACTTTCGAGGTGGGAAAATGCTATTGCTTGCGATGGCAAATATGTTTTGAATGAATAAATATATTTACGTTATGTTTTGTACCAACTTGAACTTATTACATGAACTGCGATATTACTTTTCCATGCCCCTAATATACATGTATTCCCAGCACTTAAAATCACAAAAGCAATGAAAATTGTAGACGGTGTATATATACAAAAACATAAACAAAAATTATACAAGGAAAAAATTTCTAGGTAGAAGCATGAAAAGTAATACTTATAGAGTAACAATGGTACCTTTAGAAAACGTTTATCTAATAAAATTATTATGAGAAATATGATATTAGTATTACAATAGTTCCTCTAAGTTGTTGACAATTTGTGCTACATTTTATGGTTAACTTAATTGTCGGAGATTTTTCTCAAGTAGAAAACAGATGTATTTTTTCATATTCTATAAACTGAAGTTGGATACCGTCATACATATTGTCATGACAACAATTGGTTGGTTAGCTTACCATGTTAGACATAATTTGTTGAGGCTTGAAATTTTGTAAATGATTGTCTGCAGTTTGTATGTACATACATAAGTGTACAAAGAGATACATACATTCATCTGTATACGTATGTATATGTATATGTGGATGTGTATATATATATATATATATATATATATTAGTTCATATATCTTTATATTGGTGACATTATATTCAATTACTGACTTGTACAAGGACAACGAAGCCTATACTTATGTGTGTATATTTGTATATACATACATACGTGCATATATATAGAAGGGGTGTACAAGACCGTCTGTCTCAGAGGAATTGTTTCCGTGTAATATATATACACATACATGCAAATATATACGTGCATGTATATACGCATGTATGTGAGCATATGATTGCATGTATGTTTATTTGTACATATGTACGTATATATGTATGTATGCACACATTTTGAAGGATCATTTAATAAAAAGAAATAGCACCTAACATATGGAGCGACAGATACAAGCGTAGAGAAACGAATGGCTAACTCACCAGGGACATTAGAAATAGCTTGGCTAAGCGGAGAGGCAGCACCGTACTTACACGTTAAATTAAACTGGTACATCGAATACATACGCGCCCGCACACACATACACACACGCTCAAACACTTACCACTCAACATCCTTCTTTCGCTCTCTCTCTCCCTCTCTCTCTCTCTCTCTTTCTCTCTCTCTCTCTCTCTCTCTCTCTCTCTTCTCTCTCTCATTCATCTGCACAAAACCTTTAGGCATGATGACACTCTTGATTACAGAACCATTATTTTATATATGAACTGGTACACATGTGACAAGTGTATTTGTGTGTGCATTTATATGAATGGTATAAATATCTTGTAGATATTTTGATATTTGGATACAAGACATAATCCATTGTAGGCGTACGTATAGTAAGATATCAGCAAAAATATGTAACGTCTTTATACAACAGTATGTGAAACCGTATTCGTGCAGATTATTTGATTGATGTTTCTTTGTGTGTATGTGTCTGTGTGAGCCCGTTCTTATACATGAGTAGATACGTCTAAAAAATACGAGACTCTTCTGCTTTCTATTATAAACGATAGAATTATATTTATCATACGGATATGTGTCATTCTGTCTTTTCATACGAAAGTGCATATTTACATATGTAAGCACTTGCGTGTATTCGAAAAATGAGTAGGTCACAACATGCTAAAGTCACATGTACTTGTGTACATATATGCCTACATATACGTGTGTGCATGTACATATGTATATATATGTATATATATATATATATATATATATATATATAT
>NC_068983.1:20113899-20116279 GCF_001194135.2 Octopus bimaculoides
TATATATATATATATATATATATTAGTTAAGAAATAGATTCAAATACAGCTGTTATTCAAATCATTTATACTTCCAGCATATGTTTCGAATAATCCATTGAGATTATTCCGGAGGGAATGAAAATGATGTAAAACAATGCATTCATCTTGTCAGGGAAGAAAAGAAACAAAACACATCAATAAGCCATTTTAACCGAATGTAATTCCCACGTACGTAAATGTAGAATGTAGGGAGTTCGCTAGCAAGTTATTTTTTTTTAAAGCCGTTAATAGATTTAACATCAAAGGTAAATTAGAGAAAGAGAAGGAGGAGAAAGAAAGAAATTAACAGAAAATTAACAGTGGAAAAATTTAGTGTGAGAGATGAATGGAAATGAAGTTTAAAAGCGCGGAAATAGATATATATAGTGCAAATGAAATATAAGAAAAACAGTTAAAGATCGATATATATAGATTGGTAAAAATTACTTAAAGGAACTATAGGTATGTTTTTCCAATGCGTGCAACGGTAAACACATTAGAACCAGAAATAATTTTACACTGATAAACAGAGTTTCTAGTCTTAGAATTACTGCTAAGGAAACGAATTCGATTTAAATTTCTACCAGAAACATTGATATTGTTGTTGTTATTGTTCAAAGAATGGTTAGCGTTAATAATATAATTGTTATTATTTTCATTAAGGGGATTTGTATTTAATAATTTATAGTTATGTGAAGATATGATTTATGAAAGGTTTTTTAGTTTGAAAATCCTGTCCTTATTGGGTGTGAATTCATAAGGGAATGGCATCTTGAATTTTTGGGAAAATTCTTGTCTATAGGTTCACGAAACTGATAAGTGTGGTTGTATTTGATATGCTTACCATATTGAATGATCATCCAAATTCTTTTACTAGAATCAATTATCTTTAAAAGTCCTAAACTTATTTTTATTACCTCCTTTACACTACAAAATTAAATTATTCGATTTATTGTTGTTCCAACTAAAACTTTATATAAGTATTACCGTTAAGATGTGTTTTCTCGTCTTGATTAACAGAGGCAGAATTAATGTCAATAGGGTTAAGATACGTATATTTTTCTTTATAGACTGATTTAAATAAGGCAGAGTTATAAAATCCAGCTTTATCAGTAAAGATATCAACATTAGCAGATAGTCTAGAAAGACTAAGTGAAATATTTTTAACTAAGTTTCTTATTTCTTTACTGCCCTGAAGGGGCTACACACAGAGGGGACAAACAAGGACTGACAAAGGGATTAAGTCGATTTCATCGACCCCAGTGCGTAACTGGTACTGAATTTATCGACCCCAAAAGGATGAAAGGCAAAGTCGACCTCGGCGGAATTTGAACTCAGAACGTAGCAGCAGACGAAATACCGCTAAGCATTTCGCCCGGCGTGCTAACGTTTCTGCCAGCTCGCTGCCTTTCTTTTCAAACTCAGTTTCTTGTTATAGTTTTCGGATGATTACTAAAAAAACTAATGTATTTTTAATTAGTTGTATAATTAATTAGTTATGATATGGGAAATATGAATCATTACATAAGTTAAGGGTAACGTCTAAAAAAATGGCTTTAGTTATATCATCATCGAAAATAATGATTAAGCCCATGTTTCTGAAAAAGAAAATAGCCCAAAATGGCTTCAAAAATTCTCCTGCGTTCAGTGCACTTAATGTAAGCTCAAATCTCGCGACTGTACAGCCATTGACTGATTTGTTACTTGATGGCAACGGTGAAGCTAGCTGGCAACGCTGCTAACATTCGCTACCTGAGGGATAATACGAAATCTTCGTGGGTGCAATAAATTGCTTATAATTACTGGTAATAACACAACGTTATAGAGATAAGTGGAGGAATTAACACATTATTTTAGCGGAAATTTATTTTGCAAAAGTATAGCCTCCGCTAGGGTGCGTCCTATACACTCGTGTGTCTTATAGGCCATCAAATACGGTACATACATATATATACATATATGTATTAAAACAAAACACGCGGGTAAAGTAAATCTCGTGGTGTGAAGAATCAACACAACGTGCGGGTGAAGTGAAACAAAACACAACGTGCGGTTGTCAAGGCAACAAGCTGTTAATGCCTCACTGTTTGTTGATTCGCTAAAGTTACCCAAATTTTTGAACTTTAATTCAAAATGACATAAGATTCTTTAATTTACGAGATAAAGTAATTGGTTGATCGTAATCAAAAGAGTTGCTTCCATACATCAAAATTGAAAACAATCTAAGCAATATTAAGGTGGGGTGGGGGAGATTTTGTAAATCAGTTTAACTAGATGCTATATATGTATATACGTATGTATGTATATATATTTATATATATATATATAATATATTATATATACATATACTTATATATCA
>NC_068983.1:20116670-20120080 GCF_001194135.2 Octopus bimaculoides
ACGTGCTAATGATTCTGCCAGATCACTTCTTTAATATGTACATATATTACGATGAGATTCCACACAGTTTCCTCCAACCAGTTTCACTCAGATGGCATTGGTTTGTCCGGGGCTATAGTAGAAGATACCTTTCGAAGATACCTTTCGAAGATACCTTTCGAAGATACCTTTCGAAGATACCTTTCGAAGATATCTTTCGAAGATACCGCGCAATGGACTAAGCCTGAAGGGACGCTATTGTACAGTGAGCTTCTTACCACACAGTGATGCGAACACGAGTGAGGGAAAGATCACTACTAATTTGATAATCAGTTTACTACCATGGTTATTTTCTGTACACCTTATCCGATCTTTGTAAACTGTTTTAATATGAGTTAACAAGTTGCATTTCTGCAGAGAGGTTACACAATTATTGATGATGTCCCATCATTAGCGTGACTGATATTTTTTCTCGTCATAATGTTATAAAAATGCTTAGGTCTGTCGATAGTAACTATTTGATAGTAACTATTGATATAATCTACAGAAACATGCAGCATCGCTAATATCACTGTAAGCTACGATCGAAACATGCATATCTCCTGATACGCATCAATAATTTACCTTCACTTCCCGAGTTAGATTCATATGTTACCGTACGACTGGTATGTATGGATAAAACCAAGTTTACTCCACCAGAGTATCATTGGTTTGTGTACGAGCTGAGGGTAATGACACTCAAATTTAAAGTATGGCATAATAAGCATCTGGGCTCAAATTCCCTTTGCTGATTATTTTGCAAAAGTAGAGAAAAAGAAGTATATTGTGACACTATAATCTGTATTATTATTTACAGAGATTCTTGGATCACATAAGTACTCACCTACAAGCCAAGATATCCGAAATGAGTGTACGAAGTACTTCAGCAAGACACCAGTAAAATGGTTTCATTCTATATTCACATATATTTATTATTATTATTATTATTATTATTATTATTATTATTATTATTAGTAGTAGTAGTAGTAGTAGTAGTAGTAGTAGTAGTAGTAGTAGTAGTAGTAGTAGTAGTATGCAGGTCAAATGAATACAGAGAAACGAAGTAACTGCCCTGGCAATCAACAATAATAAGTAATGGTGCACAATGTAGTCATTCTGAGATGCAGCAGGATTAGAAAATCCTGCTCGAAATAAACGAACATAGAAATCACGAACCATCAAATGAGAATATTATCTCTGAATGATAGGCGGCGAGCTGGCAGAAACGTTAGCACGCCGGGCGAAATGCTTAGCGGTATTTCGCCTGTCTTTATGTTCTGAGTTCAAATTCCGCCGGGGTCGACTTTGCCTTTCATCCTTTCGGGGTCGATAAATTAAGTACCAGTTGTGCACTGGGGTTGATGTAATCGACTTAATCCCTTTGTCTGTCCTTGTTTGTCCCCTCTATGTTTAGCCCCTTGTGGGCAATAAAGAAATAAGAAACGTTAGCGCGCCGGGCGAAATGCCTTGTGGTATTTCGTCTGCCGCTACGTTCTGAGTTCAAATTCCGCCGAGGTCGACTTTGCCTTTCATCCTTTCGGGGTCGATAAATTAAGTACCAGTTGCGTACTGGGTCGATCTTATCGACTGGCCCCCTCCCAAAAAATTTCGGGCCTTGTCCCTAGAGTAGAAAAGATTTTCTCTCAATGACGTGTAGAATGCTCTTTCCCCACTACAACTGTCACCTTGTCTATAAATGTATGTGTATGTGTATGACTGTGCGTGCGAGTTTGTGACAATCTGTATGTGTGTGTATGTGTCCCCTCTCTTTCTTTTCCTTGCTTCAGTCATTGGACTACGGCCATACTGAAGTACCAACTCGAAGGTTTTAACCAATTAAGTGAACCCTAGAACACATTTGCTTATCCTGGCACATATTCTTTCAGTCTTTGTTTCAGAACCGCTGAGTTAAGGGTCCTTAAACAAACTGATACTGGTTTTCGAGCGATGTGGGGACACTAACACAAACACACTCAGGCAAACATATAAATATACACAACACTCACATATATACGACAGGCTTCTATACAGTTTCCTTCTACCAAGTCCACTCACAAGACAAATGATGGTACAGGGTTGTACTAGAAGAAAGACGCCTAGTGTTCCAGACCCTGAGATTGAACCCGAAACTATACAATTTCAAGGAGAAATTATAGAACCATCACTACACACACACAAACATATATTGTGTTGGGTATATGTGTACGTATATGCGTATGTGTATGTGTGTGTGTGAATGTACTTGAGTGAATGCGTATATATGCGTGCATGGGTGATTCGATTTCATTGTTTAAGATATTTACGACATTTGTTGGACCGCTTTCGTCTTGGAAAGTTTGATGGATGGATAGGAGACCAAAATTACATTACATCTCTCACCTTCGAAAGCGATGTTTACTTAAATCCGGGTTTTACCTATTGTGTATACATACATACGTACATGCATACATACATACATACATACACATATATATGTTTGTATGCATGCATGTATACACACATACACATATACACACACACACACACACGCACATATATATACATTTATAAACATAAACAAATATAAGATATATAGGCATATACAGATACATTTTTATATGTGTATGTTTGTATACGTGTGTGAGTAGATATATGTACGTATCTATGTATGCATTGTATATGCGCATATATATATATATATATATATATATATATATATATATATATATATATATATATATATATATATATATATATATATATACGCACACACACATGCATATTTACAAATATCTATATATAAATATATATATACATATATGCACATATATGTATGAATATGTGTGTATATATATACATGTATGTGCGGATGTATGTATGTATGTATGTATATATCTATGAATGTACGCATGCATGTGTGTATGTATAAATCGCTTAGTTTTCTTTGTTGTTAATAATGTGGGTTGTTTTATTATTTAGTCTACATTTTTCATCCATTTTCGTAGATGTTTTTTCCCCTTCTCTATTCACGTTGTATTTATGGTGGTATTACTAATAGTGTTGGCGTTGGTGCCGGGGAATGATAGTAGTGGGGGTGATGTTGGAGCGTGTGTTTGTAGAACTGTTGATTATCGATATTTTTGTTTTGTTTGTTTGATTTTTACTTGTGTTCCCTTCGTGGTCGTTGCCAACATCGTCGCTATATTTATTCTTGTTATTGTTAATGCTTGTCAATTTCCATTACGCGTTTATTTGAAAGGAAACCAACCAACTAAATATACATACGTACATATACATTCATACACGCGTGCGTACACACACACACACATGCATACAGATATATATGCGTGTGTGTGTGCTTGTGTTTATGTATATATATATATCTATATATATATATATATATATATATATAT
>NC_068983.1:20120422-20121609 GCF_001194135.2 Octopus bimaculoides
TATATATATATATATATATATGCATTACTCACAAACATTCATGCCTACATAGATACATACTTTTACCTACCTATATATATATGAATTCGTACATACATACATACGTACGTAGTACATATATGCATACATACGTTCACACATACATGTATACATACATGCATACATATGTGCGTACATAAATACGTAAGAGAACATTTTTTTTCACTCACTACTCATTATATAGCTGCTATTACTTTGTAACTTACTTATGTATCCATTTTTTTTTTCACAATCCTTTTTGTAAAAAGCTCTATTGAATGTTTGTGATTTCTTATAATTCTTCTAGTTCGTTTCTTTTTCTCTCATGATTGTGAACACAATCATTTATGTGCGTTTGTGCGTTGTTATTTTCGTATTTTCTTCATTGTCTAATTGTATGTTGGTATATATGTGTGTGTGAGTGAGAGGAAGAGAGAGAGAGAGAGAGAGAGAGAGAGAGAGAAATAGAGAGAGAGAGATAGAGAGAGAGAGAAAGAGAAATGGAGAAAGAATTAGAGAAAAAGACAGTGTGGGAGAAGTAGTTTTGTGCGTGCATATGTGTGTGTTGGAGATGTATGAGCACGTCTTTTTCACGTGAGTGAATTTGATTTTCTTTTTAGGCGTTTATTTTTTATTTCCCTCCTTTTTCCGTCAACAAGATATCACTACGTTACATTTTCTAAGCATCAACCCTAACATTTAGATGTAAACATACATATAACTCATACAGAAAACAAAAATCAGAACAAAAAAAATACAAAGGGAAAATACGGAAGGACAGAAGATGGTATCGAAGACGAGGAAAACTGGAAGAAGCAGAAGAAAAATAGATGACGATAAGAAAAGAGATAATTAAGATTGCTCTAATAGAGATTATGGTGATTAAAATGGTGATGATGACCATGATGATGAGAAGGAGCAGGAGGAGGAAGAGGAGGAGGACAACGATGACAAGACGATGACGACAGCAGTGAGGACGAAGTTAATGATGACAGCAATGATGATGATGGTGATGATGATGATGATAATGATGATGGTGTTGGTGGTGGTGGTGGTGGTGGTGGTGGTGGTGATGGTGATGATGATGATGATGATGATGATGAAGAGGGGAGAAAGAGGATAATGAAGGGGAGGAAGAGGAAGGGGAGGAAGAGGAGGGGAGGAAGAGG
>NC_068983.1:20122024-20122703 GCF_001194135.2 Octopus bimaculoides
TTTTAAAATGAAAAGGATGTACAAATCTTTTTGAAGCACATCAACAACAATAGTAACTTTGTCGAGAGAAGCAGCATAATAATTTTCAATATAATCACCATTACTGTATTTTACCCGTCGCTACATTCCGAGTTCAAATCCCGCTGTGCAATTATCGCCTTCATCTTCACGTTCTGAGTTCAAATTCCAGTGGGTTGAGGTCGACTTTGTCTTTCATTCTGTCAAATTCTAAAAAATAAGTAGCAGTTCAGAACTATAGCCAATGTAGTCGACATATTCCTCTCCCGAACTTGCTATAACCATGTAGCAAAATTTGGAACCAATACATATATAAGTCACTTCAGTGTCATGGTTTAAAGATAGATGTGTGAAAGGACGACTGGATTGCCAATGCTGTGGCCGTGGACGGCTGGATGGCAAAAATCAATTCAAGTGTCTACGTATTATGAGCGTGACTGTTATCTATTCAACTATACATCAATTACAATTTTAAAAAAACACAAAAACATTCTAACGGACGATACAACCAAGTAAGTACAATCCACAACCATCAAAATTCCCTTCATTATATCTCAAACACATATTAATCGAAACCCGTTTATGTCCAAGAGTGTCCCTCGTCAGCACAACATACAACAATAAGATAGTTGTATGTATATATATATATATATATATATAT
>NC_068983.1:20123447-20127148 GCF_001194135.2 Octopus bimaculoides
TGTGTGTGTGTGTGTGTGTGTGTGTGTGTGTGTGTGTGTGTGTGTGTTTGTATGTATATATATAATTAAGCATCTAAGTCTTCTCCTATGTATAGCTGTTTAAATGAACTAATAATAATCTATATCTATTGTTTTCTCGGAGGGATAATTCTGTAGTAGTTATGAATAGAAACCTAATAAAAATGTTCCTTGTTTACTTAATTTATCGTATGGGCAATTCCGTAATAGGCATTAATATAAATTTAAGGCTGTAAATATGATAACCAAAGTACCCCATAGATATATATTTAGGCTATAGTAATGGAAATCAAATTTACTAATTTTTTAGGGGTAACCAGGTTTGAAGTTATGTAATCAGGTATGATTTTTATTCGTATATTATGGAAACGAGAATTTAGTGAATCGATAGAAATCGTTAATATAAACCAAACAAGTATTAAGGACCGTTCTCAAGGAACTAATCAATATTATTATTTACAAAATGAAGGACCATACATAGTGCGTATCCAAACTCTATCATTACTTTCATAAGTAACAAATAACATTGATGTAATAAGAATGCAATTCATAAACTATACTATACTATACTAATTATTATTTTGGTTATTAAATTTATTTAGTAAGTCATACGAAATTATTTATTATTATTATCATTATTATTATTATAATTATCATCAATTAATTGATAAATTAATTAAATGTATTTATAAATCCATTCATTTAGTATAATGAAAACATCTTATTTGTGATATGTAATTAATACTAAATACTAATATAATGATAAATTTAACAGTAACTACAAGAATATGCACAAAAATAAAGCAATTCAGAATTGGTCAACTAATAATCAATTTCGAAATTAAGTTATGTAGATTGAGATGACAAAACTCAAATGCATACATATCTACACACACATATATACATACATACATACATACATATATATATATATATATATATATATTATAACTCCTCTAAACACAGGTTACATCTAATATCATTAATTTTATACGATGAAGCATGACTAAGTATGTTCCAATTTATTTTGTATGATTTCATACTATCCTTCAATTCCCAAATTAGTTTACTTAGACTAGTACTGTCAAACTTAACTCTCTTCCTAAAGGTGTATTCATGTTTTGCTATGCGTTTTTTAATAAAGTTATCCGTAGGCCCTATGTAAAATAAATTCTTCGTTCCCAATCCACCCTACAGCTATATGCAAGTTTGTTCTTTAAACAAAAATGTTTAAATAAACATTTATCCTTATATCTACAATCACAGATTCTAGCTAGATCATTATCTGTAATTTTTTTTTTTTTAATATTTTATTATAAACATGCATCCAGCAATAGCAGCAGCAGCAGCAGCAGCAGCAACAGCAACAGTAGCAACAACAGCAGCAACAGTATTGACAGCAGCAATAGTAAGTACTACAATCATTCAATAATAACGATTATTACCTTCGAGCTTACGATCGTGAGGTGGTGTGTTCGAATCCCGGACCGGGTTGCGTGTCGTGTTCTTGAGCAAGACACTTTATTTCACGTTGCTCCAGTTCACTCAGCTGTAGAAATGAGTTGCGACGTCACTGGTGCCAAGCTGTATCGGCCTTTGCATTTCCCTTGGATAACACTGGGGGCGTGGAGAGGAGAGGCTGGTATGCATGGGCAACTGCTGGTCTTCCACAAACAACCTTGCCCGGACTTGTGCCTGGGAGGGTAACTTCCTAGGTGCGATCCCATGGTCAGTCATGACCAAAGAGTGTCTCAGCATTGGTTCCCAAGACTTTAGGAGTGAAACCAAACGAAAAAGAATCAAAAGTGCTGTAATGATAAATTTTAGGTTGACCAGTTTAGTGCTTTACTACTACTACTACTTCTACTCTACTACTACTACTACTACTACTACTACTACTACTACTACTACTACTAATAATAATAATAATAATAATAGTAATAATAATAATAATAATAATAATAATGCTGTTGCTACTGCCGCTGACTCTGCAGCTGCACCTCCTCCTACTACTATTGCCGTTTCTACTAATACTACCACCACCATTACTTCTACTACCCCCATGCCTACCCCTACTGCTACTACTACAAGCACTACCACCATGTTCACTACTACTACTACTACTACTACTACTACTACTACTACTACTACTACTACTACTACTACTACCATTATAGGCATTATAACGGTGATGTGTTCAAATTGCTCTGAAGTCACATTTGCCTTTCATTCTTTCGAGGACATTAAAACAAATACAGCTAATAACGTTCAATAATATTGGCCTTGTGCCAACATCAAAAACCATTATCAAGGTAGGAGACAGGTAGAATAACTTATTTCTGAATGGCTCTTCACGCTAGTAGTTGAAATAGCACCGATTACATTGTTTTTCATGTGTTCTGCGTAAAACAATATGCTCTTTGTAATTCTGCTGATGTAATTAACTTCCCTCCATCAAAACTGTTGGCCTTGTGCCTAAATCATCTGAGGTAATAATAATAATAATAATAATAATAATAATAATAATAATAATAATAATAATAATAAGAAGAAGAAGAAGAAGAAGAAGAAGAAGAAGAAGAAGAAGAAGAAGAAGAAGAAGAAGAAGAAGAAGAATAATGGTTTCTATTGAAGGCACAAGACTTGAAATTTGGCGGGAGGGAACTAGTTGATTATATCGAGCCCAGTGATCCACTGGTACTTAATTTATTTTATCGACCACGAAAGGATGAAAGGCGAAGTCGACCTCGGTGACATTTGATCTCATAACGTAAAAACTGGAGAAATACCGCTAAGCATTTTGCCCGGTGTGGTAACGATACTGACAGCTAATCGCCTTAATAATAATAATAATAATAATAATAATAATAATAATAATAATAATAATAATAAGAAGAAGAAGAAGAAGAAGAAGAAGAAGAAGAAGAAGAAGAAGAAGAGGAAGAAGAAGAAGAAGAAGAAGAAGAAGAAGAAGAAGAAGAAGAAGAAGAAGAAGAATTGAATGAGTGTGTCCAGGATGGTACAGTCCCTGCGTGGATGGTGACTAGGGGGATAACACTTATAATGAAATAGGAATATTGTTGGAATATTGTTGCCTAAACATAATCTGGAAGATACTTGCTGGAATATGTGCGGTATAGACATATACTTTCCTGGTACAGGACGAAATACTACCAAGGATACGAAAAGGATGTACGAAGAGTTCTCAGAGTTCTAAGGATTACCTGGTCATCGATAAAGAAGTTTTGAGACATTGTAGAAAAACATCAAACAAACATGTCTATGGCTTGGATTAACTTTAAGAAGGCATCTGATATGATGCCTCATTCTTGGATCGTTGAATGACTGCAGATGTTTGGTGTTGCTGACAACATCACAAATTTTCTGATGCATTGCATGAAAGAGTAGAAAACCAAATTGTACTCAAGTAATGTATTCCTTGGAGAAGTTAATATTAAAAGGGAACCTTCCAAAGTGACTCTTTTTCTCCGTAACGTTTTGTAATTGCACTAATACCCATTGCAATGATGACACTTATGAAAGTTAAGATGGGTTACCGATGTGGGAAGCAAGGCCCATCATTGAGCCATCTTCTGTTTATTGATGACCTGAAATTGGGAAATCTGAAAAACAGATACATCCCTTAACCAAAACAGTCCAGAAGTGTGGTAGGGACATCGGTA
>NC_068983.1:20127158-20130404 GCF_001194135.2 Octopus bimaculoides
CCTTCCAAAGTGACTCTTTTTCTCCGTAACGTTTTGTAATTGCACTAATACCCATTGCAATGATGACACTTATGAAAGTTAAGATGGGTTACCGATGTGGGAAGCAAGGCCCATCATTGAGCCATCTTCTGTTTATTGATGACCTGAAATTGGGAAATCTGAAAAACAGATACATCCCTTAACCAAAACAGTCCAGAAGTGTGGTAGGGACATCGGTATAGAATTTGCGATTACCAAATGCTCAGTATTTAATAAGAAAAGAAGGAAGAAAGCAGCCTGCAGAGGATTGCTGTTACCATCATGAGAAACCATGGTTGAACCCGACGGTAGTAGGTATAGATATTTAGGGATTTTGGTGCTGGATGACATTCTACATAGAGAAATGGAAGTCAAGGTTAGCGAGGCATATAAAAAAGATGAAGATGGTGTTGAAATCCAACCTCAATGTCAAAAATTTGATTACCGCAATGAATATCTAGAAAGGTTACAGTGGTCAAGTATAGTGCCTCCATCTTCAAATGGACGAAGAGTCAATCTTTACGTCATTAATTCAGTAGCAGTGCGTCTTCTAAGCACCTCTACAAGGTCACTAGCTAGCCTCCATCCAGATTAGAATTATCTTTCTCTATTTCGGGCCAATGCCTTATCAGTTTTAATCTAATAATCCTTTTCAAGACCAAACACTGCAGCTGTTGACAATTACTCCTATCAACTCCCGCTTTATAAGTTCTCTAGTCGGGCCTTTAAAAGCTTGCACCCCAGGAAAAAGGCATTTATTTCAAGTAATCATGCTTACTGAGGCCTGCTGTCTTTGCTGTAAGCTTTGCTGATATTTAATTTCTACATCTTTTTTAATTCATCCGTAAATATAACTCTCTAGTATAGTGTTTCTGAACCATTTTATGCCTGTGGGCTCCTTTGATTTCAAAGTCCTAATAAAATTCAATCATATTTCTATAATAAAATATTATTAGTAATTGCATTAAAAAGTTGTTAAAATATTTTGTGCATTGTAGAAGTATAACCGATTTATTGCTGGTAAATGTTAACAACAAAATTTTGTGGACTCATATGGTCTATAAGGACCCCTGTGGTAAGCTACTGTTCTAGTGGGTTTTGTTCTATGTAGAACAACTTAGCTTTCTGAGATACACTGCGACTCTAACAATTATATTTCCTTCTGCACTCACAGTCATGTATAACATCCAGATGACTTTGACCTGTTCGGGAATCATCGAGATCTGTTTGCTCATGCGCAATTCATCCAACACGTTGTTCGTCTGTGTTACTTCTACATGCATCAACTGTCCATACTGTACTGCAAAAGATGAACCTAGCAAAGGTTGATGTCGTACTAATGCAACTCCTTGTATTTCGTCCCTCAATATATTTCAGCATAAGGCTTTTTATGTTGTACCTGTACCAGTTGATTTCTTACTTCGTTCTCAAACTTTAAGACTAGACTCGTATTTCCAAACACATTTTTCCGATCAAATCTTACAAGTCACATAATTTTACTGACATGCTTTTCCGACATTAACTTTTCCCGGAAGATGACTCACGTTCATCGCTTCCCTCTGGCTTGCAATACTAGCAAATAATATAATGCCGTTGCTGAGTTCGTAATTGCAATTTATATTGTCTCCAAATGTCTTCGATTATTACATCGCCATTTTTATTGTGTAGTTTTTGATGTGCAAATATTCGTTTTCATCACTCTTTCAGCTCATTCAATATTCATGATTTTTTTTTCTGTGTGCTTAATATTTAAAAATAAATTGTTTCCTTTCAAACCTTTTTCCGGGCAGTTGTGTATTTGCTACTACCAGATTTCCGGCTAACATCTGCTTCAACCTCTCCGGGGGGGAAACCATTGTAAAACGAAATTTTTTAAAATGTACAAATTGTCAAAAAATGTCAAAGACAAAAATTTGTTTTATCTCAGCTTAAGTTAAGAGAGGCGGATTCTCAAAGGATGTGAAGACCTTTGTTGACAAAATGGAAGAAAAAAATATTTCCACCGGATTCAACGTTGCAAATCAAAGCCTTCCAGAGAGCTTTGTTAGTCACATTTTCTTAGCACAAACAACAAGAGAAGCAGCAGCAGCAGCAAGAATGATGATGATGATGATGATGAAAACAACAACGACAACAATAACAATAACTACAGCAAAAACAATAACTACAGCAAAAACAAATATTACTATTTGTTTTCATTATTATCATTATTATTGTTTTACTTCTCAGAACGCCCGGTTTTATCAATTCTGGTATATTCTGTTTGGGGGGACAGCAGCCTGCTATTATTATTATTATCATTATTACTATTATTATTATTATTATTATTATTATTATTATTATTATTATCATTATTATTATTATACTTTGATACTTGGTTATTAGTTATCGTGTAAGACATTCGACATCCAAGTACCAATTTCAAAATCCTATCTGTCTTCACCAGAGCAGTTCTGGATGGTTGCTCCACTCTCATGTCAACTCCGATTTCTCTGACATATTTCTCGAACGTGGTTGCTCATGCTCCGAATGCTCCTACAACTATTAGAATGATAGATTCTTTCCTCATAGTCCACAATCTTACTATTTCGTCTTTTAGTAGTTGTACTTTTCAATATTTTTTTTTAGTTCTTTGTCACTTATGCGTGGAACCCCAGGTACTGCAGTATCTATAACCTTCGTTTCATTTTTTTTCCTTTATCTACCACAACAATATCTGGTCTCCGAGCCTCGATTAGAGAACAAAGTTATCTTATATTCCGTGTTCTCGGTAACTTCTTCTGGTTAATGTTCGTGCCATTTCCGTGCTCTGTCCAGGCCGTACTTTACACATAGCCTCTAGTGGTGTATTATTATTATTATTATTATTATTATTATTATTCAGTAGTTTTATTTTTATAACGTGCTTTCACTTCACTACCGAGCGCAGCTCTGTGCGCCTTGGGTATGTGCTGTGGTTTGCTGTGGTGCTCTTATGTTTACTGTATTGAAAGTGTTTTGCGTAGAATGTGTGCAGTACCCAGTAGTGCAATTTTCTGTATGTTATATATATTTGTAAGTCCTGGTGTTTTTGTTATGTATTTGTCTGAATATTTTTTTATTATACCTAAGGCACCTACTATGATAGGAATTGTTTCTGTTTTTAGATTCCACATTCGAGTTATCTCTATTTCCAGGTCTTTGTATTTTGAAAGTTTTTCCATTTCTTTTAGAGAAACGTTGTCATCT
>NC_068983.1:20132120-20133613 GCF_001194135.2 Octopus bimaculoides
TATTATTATTATTATTATTATTATTATTATTATTATTATTATTATTATTATTATTATTATTATTATTATTATGTTTGACATTTTGTTTGTACTTGGACAAGTTGATTCCAATTCTCACCCAGAGACCTCCACAGACGACAAGTTAGAAGTTCAAGTTGTCGCTATTACTAGGGCGCCATACTTTTGGTTTTGCAAAGTATTGTTCTAGAGAATGTCTGTGAAAGCATAAGAAAATTTGAAGTTTGTTTTAAAAGTAATTTGATTATGAGAGGATAGTGTGATATTTAGATGGCAGTAGAAGGTTTTTTCTATCATGTACATTTAAAAGTATTTTGACACTGTTTACAGATCAAAATGTCTTGGAGATTAGATAGACAATATTTTACTTAGGATATGAGCAGTTCCCATGAATGCTCACAGCCCTCTATCAGTTGGGCAATGGGGTCGGTGGATGTTTTGTTTTAGAAATTTATAGAGGACTAGCAGAGATACCCGGCGTTGCTCAGGATTAAAACGGTATAGTTTGTATATATATATATATTACAGTTATTATTTTTCGAGCACCGTCCGCAGTATTCGAGCGGTTCCAATCAGTGCTGTTTTCTGCAAGTGCTCCACCCTTATTGCAGCTTCTATTTGTTCCATGTACTTCTCAACATTTTTGCTCACTGTTCCAATGGCTCCGACAATTATTAATATTACTGTCACCATTTTCAGCGACCACAACTGCTGAACCTCCCAAAGTAGCCTGTCATATCTATCGACTTTTCTTTCCTCATTATCGCATACCTTGTTGTCAGCTAAGCGTGCTATATCTATGATCCAGCATCGTTTGCTTTCTTTCTCAATTAACACAAGATCTGGCTTCCTATTCTCTATCTCATGGCCGCACTGAATCATAACATTCCATGGGATCTTCGCATTATCATTTTCGATGATGTCTTCGGGTTTATGTTCGAACAACTCTTTTGCTCTATCAAGTCCATATTTGTTTCAAAATGTCCAATGGACAATCCTTGCTATATTGTCATGACGTCTCTTACATTAACTCTGGGCTATCAATTCTATTCAAAAATATAGCTGCTCTTCGGGTTTAAATAAAATAATATGATAAAAACTGGTGGGAACACAAACCACCCCCAGTACTTGAAAATGATCACATTGCACTCCTCTGAACTTGACCATTCAAACTGACAGAAAGAGAGACGCAAATAGGCCAGACATCATACTGAAAGACTTCAGACAAAAATCATCCCTCCTCATTGATATGACTGTCCCAATCGATATAAACGTATCTGTCAAGACCTACCAAAAACTGAGCAAATATAAAGATCTTGAAATAGAAATTAGCAAAATGTGGAAACTGAAGACGAAAACAATACCTATTGTCATAGGTGCCCTGGGAATGACAGCGAAACGGGCTGATTACTACCTAGCTCAGACACCAGGAAACCCCAAAATGGCTGAAGTTCAAAAGATAGTGCTCATGAGAA
>NC_068983.1:20133891-20134994 GCF_001194135.2 Octopus bimaculoides
AACATTCACTTGAACAAAACTGTACAAATCCAAATATATGGTACCCTAGGCATAACACCTACATGAACTTCTAACTTGTTGTCTCTTGAGGTCTCTGGGTGAGACTTGGATCCAACTTGTACAAATGCAAAACAAAAGTCAAACATAAAATAATAATAATAATAATAATAATAATAATAATAATAATAATAATAATAATAATAATAATAATAATAATAATAATATGAATGTATATATATCGACTAACAATAAATATCAAATGAATTTATATAAAAATACTTATTTTACCAATAAATAAAAGCAAAACATTTAACAATATTACTGAAAATAAATGCAATACTTACTTATCGAAGCTTTAGTTTAAACTAAAACTTTAAACGTTATACTATTAACTTAGCGTTTATTAGAATTAAGTCACGTGAAAATATGGCGCAAATAAAAGTAATACAATAAAGAGATGTATAAAACATTAATGAAAGTTTTATTTATAAAGTCAAAATGTATTTTAGCTTTAATCATAATTTTTGACTAGAATTGATTTTCGATCGATTTATCGATTTGAATCGATTTGATTTTTATTTTATTTTCTATTTGAAAACGTGGTTTTGAAACACGTGTAGTCGTTTTATTATTTTAATATTTATTACTTTGTGTTTTTATTATAGTTCTTTTTAGTGTATTTACTTATAAAATTTTTCTATATGTGACTGTGGATTTTCATGGATGAATTCAATAATTGTGTTTTATTCTCTAAATTATATATAGATATATATATGTGTGTGTGTGTGTGTGTAAAGGCGAATGGCTTACGAGCTTACGATCGTTAAGTTGTGAGTTCGATTCCCGGCCAAGCTGCATGTTGTGTTCTTGAGCAAGACACCCTATTTCACGTTGCTCCAGTTAACTTAGCTGTAGAAATGAGCTGCGACGTCACTGGTGCCAAGCTGTATCGGCCTTTGCCTTTCCCTTGGATAACATCAGTAGTGTGGAGAGTATATGTATAATCCGATTTAAAGCTAACTCAGGCTAGAATAGAACCCATATGTCATCGCTAACATGGCTCCTTGCGCATCCGATTGAGCCAATATGTATACATATATATA
>NC_068983.1:20135892-20138828 GCF_001194135.2 Octopus bimaculoides
TATGTATATATATAGGACAGTTTTAGGACAGTTTTTTTACATTGATATTATTCTCCTAGAAGAAAATAATTAAGAAGTTCGTTCAAGACTGCAGGCAAACAGGCTCGGTAAAGAGTTTTTGGAAATACAGCCATAGAGCGTGAAGAGCATAGCATGACAGTCTTGAATGTTGAGCTTTCTCACCTAAGTGATGAACGTTAAGAATTTATAAATATGATGAAGTGTCAAATTTATTGAGAATACCTGAATACATGCTATTGTAAAGTGACAGAATAAATCAATACTTATGTTTACACACTCATTTTCCAATAGATTTTCACATTACATTAGGTTCTTTATGTGTGTTTTAAGTGTGTTTCATTGTTCTTTGTTGAATTTTGGAACTTGTAGCAAATAATTAAACGAATGTTTTTCAATTGAGCTGTATTGTTGCAACTGATTTTTATTGTAATCATTTAGCAATAACAACGGATAGGATAAAGCTCATTGTCTCTTAAATCCACTGATTATTTTTATTCTCCTCTTACTATCGGCATTAGCAGTAGCAGCAGCAATGACGTAGGCAGAGGTGGTTAGTGTGGGTTTTGGTGGTGGTGGTGGTGGTGGTGATGGTGAGTTGATACTATTGGCATAAATAAAGACTAGATTCAGCAATGAAGTTTTAGGTCATAACACGAAGAAAATTTACTGTCCAGATCTCAGAACATGGTAATACAGGTTTTGATGATACTGCAAGAGCATGAAACAATAGCAAAACTGTGTACTGTAGATCGTGCTGAGTGGGAGACCTTAAAGCACAGCATCCAAGGTTTATAACCAAGCTTTTATTAATGCTTTAGTAAAGAACGTAAGAACGAATAAGGACGTTGCGCTCAGGTAATGATTTTATCAATGAACGGAAAAGATAGTAATAATTCCAAGATGGAATGCAAAAGAGTAAACATCAATTTCAATTGTGCACGCTGTAAAAGAATAAGACTGTGCGGAACTCAAACGCCGTGCGGTGGTAAAAAGAATAAGACTATACGGAAATCAAGCACCGTGCGGTGGAAAAAAGAATAAATCCATAAAATGAGTCACTGTATAAAAATGTTACCTGATACAGCCAGTAAAGTCTTACGCGGTTGGATGAATAGATGTAAGCTAAAGGATAAGCGGTATAGGAGTAAGAAAGCGTCCCATGACAGAATCGTGTCTCCTGATTGGATGAATTTAAATAGATAATCAATAAACAATTTGTAATGTCGAGATAAATGGGGTTGTCTCATACATTAGGAACAAAGTCTAATAAAAGTGTTAGGAAATATCTAAGCGAAATACGGATCTTTGGCAGCGCGTCGAAAAATTATACTTTACAGTAATGTTTTCTTCCGCCTTTTTTACATTCGAGATTACATCTTGCCGGAGTCAGTTTTGTCTTTTATCCTTTTGTGGATCGATAAAATAAAGTACCCGTGAAGCACTTGAGTCGATGATAACGATTAATCCCCTCACCTCAAAATTGTTGGTCTTCTGCCCAGAATCCACCTCCTCCGCCTCATCATCAATATCGTCATCAACACCATCAGTAGTAGTAGTAGTAGTAGAAGCAGTAGTAGCAGTAGCAGCAGCTGCAGGGATGCTGGTGATTGTGGTGGGGGGATGTACGGTAGTAGTAGTAGTAGTAGTAGTAGTAGTAGTAGTAGTAGTAGTAGTAGTAGTAGTGGGTATGGTGGGTTATGCAACTTGAAATCAAAGCCTTTGTTACTTGAAGGACGGTAATAATTAATATCTTTTGCCAACACGAATATTTTTTTTTTTTGCACAACACGCAACACGAGCAAGACAGGAAGAGAGCGAAAATAACAAGCGGAACTTCGTGGTAAACAGTTTACTTCCCAACCATATGGTTCTGGATTCAGTCTTATTGCATGGTACCTTGGGTGGATGTGTTTCGCAATGATCCCCAGGCCGGCCAAAGCGTTGTCCGTCAAATTTGTCAACAGAAACTGAAAGAATCCCGTCGTATACAAATATATGTATATAGGCGCAGGCGTGGCTGTGTGGTAAGAAGCTTGCTTCTTATCACATGGTTCTGGATTCAGTCCTACCACGTGGTACCTGGGGCAAGTGTATTCTACTATAGCTCCGAACCGGACAAAGCTTTGTGAGAGGATTTGGTTGACGGAAACTGAAAGAATCCCGTCGTATGTGTGTGTGTGTGTGTATGTGTGTGTGTGTGTATAAGTTTGTGCCTGTGTTTGTCCCCCTCCGTTGCTTGACAAACGATGTTGGTGTGTTTACGTCCCCGAAACATAGCGGTTCGGCAAAAGAACCCGATAGCTTGAGCACCAGGCTTACAAAAATTAAGTCTTGGGATCGCTTTCCTCGACTAAAAATGGTGGTGCTCCAGTATGGCCGCAGTCAGATGACTGAAACAAGTAAGAGAATAAGAGAATCTGTGTGCATATATGTCTTTTAGTTTGCGTTTTGTTTGTCCTCCACCATCATTTTACGACAGGTGTTGGTTTGTTAACATTCCTGTAACTGGTTGGTGAAAGTGACTGACGGAGTAAGTACCAGACCTCAAAAAAAAAAAAACAAGTACTGGAATCGATTTTGTTTGACTTAAGCTCTCAAAAGCGGTACCCCGGTATAGCTGCAGTTCAATGGCGGAAACTAGTGGAACGTTAAAAGAGAATAGAGAAATAAACAGAAACTATTTGAACATTAGATAAACAATGAATAAAAGTGTGAAAACTAAAAGTATGGAAGAAACGAATAAATAATCTACTGCAATATTTTACAGATTTGTTAGTTCATACTGATCGACTTTTAATTCATTCTAGCTTATTTGTCGATGGTTTAAGCGGCTTATCTGACTTGCGTAGAAGTAGAAATCATAAATAATTAACAGAGCGAACGAGCGAGCGAGTGAGTGAGTGGGTGAGTGAAGG
>NC_068983.1:20138872-20139545 GCF_001194135.2 Octopus bimaculoides
GAAGGTGAGTGTTTGAAGCGATGATGTCGTGAATGAACAATTGATTGACTGACCTGAATGAGTTTATATTGTGGTTTTTGAGTGTCTGGAAGGTGAAATAGAGAGAGAGAGAGAGAGAGAGAGAGAGAGAGAGAGAGAGAGAGAGAGAGAGAAAGCGAGAAGGAGATACAAAGGGAATGAAAAAGAGAGAGAGAAGTGATTGAAAGTGTGTGCGAAGAATAGAAGACGTAAGAGAAATACAGAAAGCAAGAGAGGGATTTGGAAAGCAAACAGAGGACGTTTTAGAAGTATTGTAGAAGTGTGAATGTGTGAAGATATGCAAGCAATGGTGAAGGACAGGACAGAAAAAAACATTGTCTAAATAAAACAGGAAACTAATAGGATTATATATGAATGCGTGTGTTTGTATATATAGGTGTGTATGTGTGTGTGTATATGTGTACGTGTCTGGAAATACGCCCGTTTGAGAACGAAGAGCGGACGAACAGAGATAGAAGAAAGTTAATGGTTTAAAGAGAAAGAAGAAGAGTGTAGGAGTTCGAGGTAGATAAACTAACAACGATAAATGAAGTAGTTTGGATGCGAAGAAAATATATTGCTTGGAAATAAAAACGTGTGAGTGTATTTAAATATCTGTGTTTATATATATATATATATATATATAAATATATAT
>NC_068983.1:20140140-20141827 GCF_001194135.2 Octopus bimaculoides
TATATATATATATATATATATATGATTATACGTGAGTATGTATATGCCTGTATTTGAGAATGGATGTCTGTATACGTGTGCATGTTGAAAGGAGTAATAAAAAGATTTCAGGGAAAGCTTCTTTCTCTGCCGATAGAATATGGTAAAGGTCAGCTTGAAGTGAAATATATTACAATTGGTCCAATATTGATTGATTCATCTAATATTCATTTGTTTGTTTCTTTCTTTCTTTTATTTCTGTTTATCATCATCATCATAATGATCATCAGCATCTACAACAAAAGGACATTTTTATTGTTGTTATTGTTATTATTATTATTATTATTATTATTATTATTATTATTATTATTATTATTATTATTACTATTATTATTATTATTAATCATCATTTTATTTAGATTTATCTCGGTTGCCGACTTGTTTTCTTCTTTTCCTTTTTTTTCCCATTTTAATTTCAAAGCTACACATGGCATTATTGAAAAAAAAAATTCAATCAATATGGAACTCCGGCATATTGGCAATAATTGAAATAAAAATGTCTGTAATTGAAAAAAAAGTAAGATTTTAAAAAAGCAAAGAATGGAAACTGTGAGATAGAAAGAGAGAGGGAGGGGGGAGAGAGAGAGAGAGAGAGAGAGAAATAAAGAGAAAAGTGAAAAAAATATATTTAAAAAAAAGCATCAGAACTGTGTAAATATCAAACAGGATAAATTACAATTATATAATTAAAACTGGCTTTAAGTTGTTGCTAATTCATATCTCAGTGGTTTGAAGGCAGTGAGAAATACTTGCTTTGCTTCCGAGACTGGAATGTTTCGATTCGGTATTTAAGCTTTCGATTTTGGCACTGAGGATACAACGATAAGATGGACAGAGGAATATCATTACATCTCTAAACTTTGATTATACTTAGGAATCAATAATGTATTTGTTACAGCAATTTTTGCATTTATCGGTTCATTGCTCTTATATCGTTTGAAAAATGTCAGAAACCTAAGGTATGGTATTTTCTGTATTAGTATTAGACATCGAGAGATGACCGGAAAATACAACTATGGAAATGTAGCTTATTACTGAAAATAATTGAAACTGAACATCATTAAATGTTTGCATCGTACAATTCTCAAAAGAAAATCTGCTGTTTTCCAAGGCGTAGCCTATTGTTTTGGTCCATTGCAAAACATTGTAGAATGGTCTTTTCCTCCACTTCCCAATTAATGGTGGATTGTAAGGAGCTCCTTGCAGAGAAAGCAGCTAACATCTCTTTACAGTAAACACTTAGGAAATGTTCTCCAGTTCTATACTCTTCTACATGTCTCTATGTACTTTTACATACACACGTATATATATATATATTTTTTATTTATTTTATTTATGAACCCTTTTAAAGCCTAGCCAGGCTCATGGGCCCAGTTTCCCGGTTTCTATGGCGTATGTGTTCCCCGCAGCTGGACGGGACACCAGTCCATCGCAGTGTTACTCAAGAAACGGAAAGAAAGAGTGAGAGAAAGTTGGGGCGAAAGAGAACAACAGGGGTTGCCACCACCCCCTGCCGGAACCTCGTGGAGTTTTAGGTGTTTTCGCTCAATAAACACACACATCGCCCGGTTTGGGAATAGAAACCTCGATCCTCCGACCGCGAGTCCACTGCTCTAATAACTGGGCCATTGCGCCTCCACGTATATAT
>NC_068983.1:20141993-20146150 GCF_001194135.2 Octopus bimaculoides
GAACATGATGTTTGTATATAGAAGTCTACATAAATGTGTATATTTGATCGTACATATACACATATAGATAAACGCACGCACACGCTTATATATATATATATATATATATATATATATATATATATATATATATATACGTATGTGTGCGTACTGTATTATATATTATATGATGTTATGTTATATTATCTATTATAATAATATTCTTATGTTTTCTCTGTCACAACATATGAACGTGAAAGAAAGGGGTGATGGATAACTGGTAGTGGGAGCGTTGTGCGTGTACAAGGGAAGTATGTAAATGTTTATATGTGTGAACTAGCGTTCTTTGAGTGACAAATGATGATCGATGTCACATCTCAAATGACAACCACTTGATAACATTGACAAGTGTATTAATTTGATTTACCATCTATATTTATATATAAAATACTACAGTTATCCGTCATTTTTGACGGCCAGGGGCCAGCTAGTATTATATATTATATTAGCGACATGATTGGTATTAATACTAAAAGACAATCTTTGTATTCTACTACACGTAGATTCCTTATTAGAACGCTGACTACTGCGGTATGCGCTTTGTGAAGTCCTGCATGTAGACGTATGATACTGAAAGCACAGGCATATATCGTAGCTTCCGAGAATCGTCTTCCGTTCAGGATACAAATATTTTGGAACCCTATTTTGTCTTTTAATACACGAATATGAAATGTGTGAAATTCTAAAGTTTACATTCTGATATTCTCTCGAAGAGTTTGTGCTCTATATACTGCCAATAGCTTTGGATTGTACCAATGACCAAAGTTCTTGTATTTTTCACGAGCAAATCCTGAATGTTGTTGTTCTTGTTACTGCTGCTGCTGCTACTGCTGTTGATTCTGTTACTTACCTTCATGTCATGCCAGATAGAGCAAGGATTATGAGCAAAAAGAAAGTGACGATGCGGAGGTGGAGAACGACAAGGAGGAGGGGGAGAGGGATGAGGAGGACGAGGAGAACAAAACGGGCAAAAACAAAGATGACGATAACGATCATGATAATGAGGCGGAAGGAGAGGAGGAACGATAATGGTGATGTAGTGGACGATGGTGATTTTAATGGTGATGATAATGGTGGTGGTGGTCGTGGTGGTGGACGAGGGAGAGGAGGAGGAGGAGGAGGAGGAGGAGGAGGAGGAGGAGGAGGAGGAGGAGGTGATGGTGGTGATGGTGGCGCGACGGTGGCTGTAGGGGTTGTGGTGATGTTGGTGTTGCTGGCGCTGGTGGTAGGCTGGTAGCGGTGGTGATGATGGTGATGGTGACGACGTGGAACACGACAATGATGGCGTGGATGATGATGATGATGATGTTAATGGCGATGACGCCGACGACAGCGACCGTATAAAAAATGATAGACTAACTATTATGCGTTATTAGGCGTCACCGATTCCTTCGTCTATCTTGTAATGTTTATATCAGATACTTTCTCATAATCAGGTGTGTGTGTGTGTGTGTGTGTGTACTTACTGACATTTTTATGTAGACACATGAATTGATGCACAGTTAGCATAACTGGACAAAGACAACGATTCGATGGTAATTATGAAACGGCAATTCAAAGCAGAAAAATAATTTAAATACAAATTAGTGTTTTTTTTTTTATTATTGATTTATTTCATTGCGGAGCTCAAAATATCGAAATTTACTTTAATCGAAGACAGATGAAAGAAATGTAATTAGAAGGAATTTGAATTCGAAACACGCCTGTTTACAAAATTTTTGTCTGTTCCGTCTTCATATTTTATTGGTAACAGAAAATGTTAACTCTGAAACGAAATAAAGAACCAGATCCATGTATCTCTATCGGAAATATTAACATTTTTGGGGCCGTACATATGTGGTTGTCTGTATATTTTTCAGATGGTGGATAGCCAAAGACGTAAATAACATTCAAAACATTCACCTTCACGCATCACACTGGAAGCCTTTGTGTGGTTTGTTGGTCCTGCCAAACATAGCAGCCAAACGATGAAGTTCCTGCCCTTAAAAAAAAATTCGGATTTAAAAGGGGGTTTTGAGTATAGAATATTTGAAAAAAAAAGAAAGTCTGACGAAGTAGACACGGCTGAAAATGCTTTCAGCATATGTCTGCTCAATGGTAAATGATTTGGAAATGAAAAAAAAAATAAATCATAACAATGCAGATGTCCTTGATTTTTGGATCGCCCTAGGCACTAGCCCCTATCCACACGCACACACACTCTCACATACACACATGCATGCGCATTTTGGTTTTGGGATCACCAGCACATTATTATCTCCCCTTCTTCCTAGCTCCCCTGTCCAACTGCCTTTTTCCAACCCGTCGCCATGATTGACCGCTAAATTCACAAGTTTTTTTTTTTATTTATTATTCTCACTGTCATCATTCCATCGTGTCCCTTTCTATTGAACAGCGTAGGCTCAAAACACAAAAGATTTTCACACCTTCCCGAACGGCAAACTAATACACCTGCTTGTAGTTTATACACCTGTCTTTGTCTTTTGTTTTTCTGTAAATTTCAAATACATATATAGAAGCAGACGTGGTTGCATGGTTAGAAACTTGCTTCCCAACCACGTCCTTCCAGGTTCAGTCCCACTGCGTAGCACGTTAGGCGAGTGTCTTTTATTATATGCTATAGCCTGGGGCTGACCAAAGCCTTGTGACTGGGTTTGGCTGACAGAAACTGAAAGAAGCCTATCGTATTTATATACATATTGTTTATTTAAGGGTCACAATATATTGCATGTAAGAACTACTAATAGTTTCATATGCTGAGAAATGCTGAAAGATATTCAGGCGCAACATATGAATCTTTTAATATGTATGTATATGTACAGGTTTGTATGCTTTGTTTTATGTATGTATTGTCATGCATATATTTGCATATCTAGACATGCTCATATATATTTAAATGATAAACTTCTAGGAAGTTTTGCAGATTTTTACTTTTCTAGTGATCGATTGGATCTCTAGTCTTCAAATTAGATTTCTCCTTTCAGGTTTTGAGAAGCCTAATTTCTCAAGATTGGTATATAGGCAGTGTGTTACATATCTCAGGGCATATCGCTCACATGTAAATAATGTAAATAATGTACATAATTCTTCATCTCTTAAATATAGAACTGTATTTTCTGAAGAAATCTTAAAATTCTTCAGCTTAATCTCACCTTACCGTCTTTGAGAGAATGCATAGCATATTGGATGATATAAACCAAAATAAATTACCTCTAAAAAGACGGGATTTTTATGGCTACAATAATTGTAATATGATATCTGCTGGATAAAGGCTGATATTTTTGCAAAGATGTTCCAAGGTGTAATAATTTTGATTATCTGTCTGTTGGATAAAAACTAATTTTTTGGTAAATAACAGCAACTGTAAAGTATATTCATGAGTCAATTATATTTAAGAAAAAATGCATTTCTGATATGTCTGACAGACGTTTGCAATTATATTTCCCAGACTGAAATATAATCTTAAATCTACTCTGTGGAGATAAATCGCATAATCACATTATGACACTAATTAATAAACCGCATTCAGAAAAAAACGATATTTAGTGAATGTTGAATGAATATGTAAATAGCTAAAAAATTTGACTGAAGCATTCGGGGTCTAATGTTCCTGAAACTGATGAGATCGTAATATGTTGAAATGCTGCTTTTTTCAGAAGTTATACTTTCATACTTGCGCAATTAAAAAAAGCGTTAAATTTTTAAGTGTGAAATATATATGAATACTGGGGTAGCAAACTGTGTCATCATAGATTCAGGCTAAGTTGGAGATGCAACGTAAAGCATCTATCTATCTATCTATCTATCTATCTATCTATCTCTAACAGCAGGCAAGGATACTGACCAACAAGTCGTTCCGCATGAACGAACACAAGACGTAGAGACCAGGAATGCTGCGTTTACTACTACTGCCTTCACCACCTCCACTACCACCATTACGACCGCCACCAACGACAACAAAACCAAAACCACTACTGCCACCGTCATCGCAGCCACCACTACCACCAAGAACAACAATAACAAAAACAACAACAACAACTCCACTCCTCTTTTGTTCCTTTCACCACAGACAACGGAAGGAGAGAAAGAGAAGAGCATGATGGCCAAACAATTTGCTC
>NC_068983.1:20153697-20156197 GCF_001194135.2 Octopus bimaculoides
TATATATATATATATATATATATATGCGAGCGATGCAATAATACCACAGGCACAGGCGTGGATGTGTGCTAAGAAGCTTGCTACCCAACCATACGCTTCAGGGTTCAGTTTCACTGCGTGATACCTTGGGTAAGTGTATTCTACTATAGCCTCGGGTCTACCAAAACTTTGTGAGTGGATTTGGCCGACAGGAATTGAAAGAAGCCCGCTTTGTTTGCGTTTATATATATATATACCTATGTGTATCTGTGTTTTTCCTCCAACATCGCTCAAAAACCAGTGTTGGTCTGTTTACGTCCCAATAACTTAGTGGCTCGGCAAAAGACACCTATAGAATAAGTACCAGGCTTAAAAATAAATAAATGCTGGGTGGTGTCGGTACATTCGAATAAAAAATTCTTGAAGGTGGTGCCCCAGTATTAACGCAGTCTAATGGCTGACACATGTCAGAGATGAAAGATATCCCGGAGTGCGGCTATATTGGGACGCATGTGGAGTTAGTCAAATTGACTCCTATGCATGTTTCGAATATTTATTCCGTTGGCCTCTTCTGCCGACCTACCTAGTTAGGAGGGCATGAATAAAAGAACACCAGTTGTCGAAAATGGGTACTGAATCCCAAGTACAACACGGACGCATGCATACATGTACGCACACGCACGCACACACACTCACACACAGGGAAAAAAAGGACTGGTCATTCGTGGTCTTCTTTCTTCAGCTAAGTTACTAGATGTCCTTACAGTTTCAAGTATAATTACAGGATGATTTAACTTCTGAAATGGATGATTACATCCACGAAAACACTGGCTCTATACCTAATACTTTGGGGGAAATAAAAGTTTCCCAAATCAATAGGTATATGTTATGCATATAATCCGTATTCAATTAATAAAAGAAAGGAAAATGAAGAGTTGAAAGTTAATAATTATTTATTACTGAATTGATAATTCTTACTTCCTACAGCTGTTTCTATTTGTGCTCATTAAATAAATGAGAAATTTATGCTTTAAATTTGCATTTATAAAATATGAACAAAATATCATCAGGAAAGAGATATATGCAGTGGAGATGAATTTGAGTAACTGTAACATAATTTACTTTAAAGTATGGATGAATTAAGTTTAGCTGTAACCTCCCCATTCTTATAAACACCAAGTAGCTAGTTAATTCACTTTATGAGCGTGATTACACCAAACCACACGTGTGCATATGCTTACATTTTCGTGGATGATTGTATAAGCAAGTGTACACGCGCCATGCAGCTTACGCGAGGACGTTTACACATCCATATTTCTTGCCGGTCATTGTTGAAGCTTTTCTCACTGTATTGCATGTTCGTTTCGTTCTTTTGCATCTATGATTTTATTTTTGATCTTCTATGTAAATGAAGATATTTCCTTACTTTTGCTACTTTTCTTTCTACGAAATGAGAAGATACATTGCACGACTGTTATTTTAACGATTTGTGTCTATTTATCATCCGATGAGACACATCTGCACCACCAGATGTTCCTGAATCAGTCGTTGAGTGTCCCACCCGTGAGGGATCGATGCTAGACGTGTCGAAACAACTGTCGTGATTTGTACTAAATTCTCGTATATTCCATCTTCCGTCTTTCATTTACCATATAAATGTATATATATATATATATTTATATATACATTGCAATCAGCTCGACTTCAAACTGATATACTGTTGCATAGATTGTTAAATACATTGGAATCCTTATTTACATGACATTGCATACACATAATCACAATATATATGTACCCCGACACACATATACACACACACTGTATATAGATACTCAATTATATACGTGGATACATGTATATACGTGTGTGTGTTTGTGTATGTCTGCTTGTGCCTGTGGAAGAGTGTGTGTGCGTATGCATGTATATAGTTCATCTCTCACACTCAATACCTCCATTACTCATCGAATTCTCTCTGTTACTTATGCATACAAATGCAATTACGAATGCTGGCAAGTGTGAAATGAAGTTCAGATTACAGGCCACCGTCCCCAGCTTGGCAATCAATGCGGATCGATCCACCGAATAGCCGCTTAATTCCATAGCAGTGTCGGCTTAAGTTTTAATAATAATTACGCAATAATTGTGTTTAATCGATAGACCTAAAACCAGGTTTCTTGTCTCTGAACCAACTAGAAATCCACTTACTTTTCGATAATATATTGTGTGTGATTTAATTTTCTTCTTTTTTATAATTATTAGTTGCTCCTTCATTCTTCTAAATTAGTTTTGAAACTATTTAAGATATATGCAGATATGTATGTTTGTGTAGTGGTATATTTCCTGAATAAGTACTTCAGAGTGTGTAGCTGTGTTTGTCTGTGGATGTGTGGGTGTCTACGTGTGTATGAATTCAAAACTCTCGATGTCTAGCTAGTGTTCGAATATCATACGTTTAGGTATTTTACTCACACTTTTACCGTACAGAGAGCGTATAAGCTAGTAGCGCAAATCATTATTCAAT
>NC_068983.1:20158832-20160884 GCF_001194135.2 Octopus bimaculoides
TGTATACAGAAGCAAATTATCTTTACATTAATCAAAAGTTAAAATACAAAGGTGACAACAATTGTTAGACACAAATTGTTTTGAGAATAGATTTTAGTGCGATTCCATTGCGATACCTGTGGGCTATCACTTAAATGAAAGTAACCAATAATGAAACACTGATAAGATAATCGAACTTTTCTATAATTCCCAAATAAATCGATGTTGACCAACTATGTTTGTATCATCGGAATATCATATACTTAGCATGAGAAGCAAGACGTGCTTATAGCTGTGTGGTAAAAGACGTTTTCTTCGTAACTACGATGTTCTAGTTATATGTCATAGTCTCAGGTTGACTAAAGCCTTACGAACGAACCTTGTTGAATCCTTATGCAGACACAAACGTTTTAGCACACACACATACACACATATATACACACATATATACACACATATGTATGCATACATACATAATTACGTACGTATACATATATATATATATATATATATATATATATAGTGATTGTGGGTTGATATGTCAAAAAAAAAAAAGAAGAAAAATGTGTTCTTTATCCATTGAGTTAAATAGATAAATATATTAGGAATTCATAAATGTATTATGATACCTGGAGCTGTCAACGCACTAGAAACTCGTGTTCTCGTTTCTGTGAAGTGTAATTCCTCAATTATAAACGCAGGTATGGCTTTGTGGTAAGAAGCTTGCTTCTCAGCCACATGATTTTTGGTTCAGTCCGACTGCGTGGCACCTTGATCAAGTGTCTTCTACTACATCTTCAGGCCCACCAAATCCTTGTGAAGGGTAGACGGAAACTGAACGTAGCCCGTCGTGTGTGTGGGTGTGTGTGTGTGTGTGTGTGTATTCTCTGTGTCAGTAGTTTTCTTCCATCACGGCTTCACAACCGATGTTACGTCCCCCGTAACTTAAAAGTTCGGCAAAAGACCTGATATAATAAGTTCTAAGACTTTAAAAAAAGAACTGGGGGTCGATCCATTGGACTAAAATTCTTCAAGTCGGTGCCCCAGCATGGCCGTAGTCTAATGACTGAAACGAGAAGTAAAACATAAAATAAACAAAACAAACGATAATCTCTACTCTCCGCTTCTATCCAATAATCACATTAATCTAACCTGTGTCATAAAAATCTACGGCTGTTGTTACATTTATACGAAGATAATTGCATCTATTGACCTCTAGATACCAGTGATAATCTCATAATAGCTTCAGCCTGTAGATAGATATTCCAACACCATATCATTGATCGACCGTGAAAAATTTAATATTCTCTTTCAAAATTCCTTATACTTAGTAAACAATGTTTTACTTTTATGCAATAGTTTCCGTGTCGTTTTGGCAACTGTTATATTTACGGTAACGTTCGTGTGACAGTTATATTTACATACACTACCCAGCAAAAATTATCGATAAATATATTAAATTGTATATGGATAGGCAAGCATGTATACGCGTATGTTTTGGCGAAATACAATATTATAATATCGCATGGTATCCAACTTTGTTATCCAATATATGAGAAAACAGTACCATGTCGTGACTTCATTGCAAAATTGGCAAAGGAGAAATATGTGTCCATTTATTTATTTTTTACCTTTTTATAAATATCTTTTTTTCTTATTCCAATAATTCATATTCATCTTACATAACAATGTTATTCACCTCTCGGTTTTACTTTCTTCTCCTTTATCATATTTAAAACTGATGTATCGTAACGGATGTTTATCCTCATTGCGCAAATATTTACATATGATACATATGTGTGTATGCACACGTAAATATGTACATATAAATTGATATATAAATTGATATACATATATATATATATATATATTTCTGTGATGTATATATGTATATAAGTATATATATGTATGTATAATATTTAGCATAGTTATTATTTTTTAAATTTTGGTTCAGACACATGTAAATGAAATAATGATACATGTGCCTGCTACTCAATGTGTTGAGTGCCTTTTTCTTTCGTTTGCTCACGCACTTGTATGCATGTGTATGTATATATATATATATATATATAT
>NC_068983.1:20162062-20162927 GCF_001194135.2 Octopus bimaculoides
ATTTTATTGTGTTAATACTTTCTAGAATATGAACATATTGGTCACACCATTAAACATAGGTCTGTTGTTCATGGAGTGGGTATCACAATCCTAAACATAGAAATAAATTTGTTCCGCCAAACATAATTTCTACATATGAATTAATGTTGATATGTCGAACAGCTGCTGTCGCGTGTAGAACGGATCCGGCTATCGGCTGAGTTCATAGTGAAATTGACCCGCCATCTTCCTGTCTTGTAGCAGTAGTGAAAGACATTGTATGGCGGACCAGGTTGAATAAACTGAAGACAGATACCTTCGTATTCGGCCATTCCTTCATCAACTTTTTCAAATTTCACTTGGAAAGAAAAATGAGGGTGGAGAGTTTGGGTGAATGTAGGGAAAATGGTTCGTATGAGTGGACCTACTCTATTAATGCGCCTGTTGGCTGGTGAATTTGAGGAGGAGAGGTGTAACCTTCCCGAATACCCTCGAAGCGTCGGGTGGTTCAGGATTGGTGGGGCACCTGAACCAAACCTGTGTGGCCATTCACACTATTGGGAAAATGTCATTGTTATATATTTTTCGTGTTTAATGTTTTTTGTTATTGTTTTCCTAACTGTTCACTCGTTGCTTTGTGTAAAACCCCCGCTGTCCCCGTCTACAGTACTGTACCCTATATGTCAGCCCTAGTGACCAATAAATAATAAAATAATAATAATAATAATAATAATAATAATAATAATAATAATAATAATAATAATAAAAACCATACTCTGGGATATGCCAATACACACAGATAGAGAAATTAAGGTAAATAGACCAGATATAGTTGTCAAAGATCATGAAGAAAAAAAAATGCTTTCTAATTGATGTATCAATACCA
>NC_068983.1:20163410-20164440 GCF_001194135.2 Octopus bimaculoides
AATGATGATAATAATAATAATAATAATAATAATAATAATAATAATAATAATAATAATAATAATAATAATAATAATAATAATAAGAAGAAGAAGAAGAAGAAGAAGAAGAAGAAGAAGAAGAAGAAGAAGAAGAAGAAGAATTGAGTGAGAGAGCAGTGCATGCCATCAAAGTGACTGGGGTAAAATATACGGAGCTCACTATATCCATCATGACTCCCGTCTGATAAGGGTACACCAGGTACATGCATCACAACCATATGTGCGGGACATGGCGATCTCATATCACGATAAACAGCGCATGACCTTGCATGTGGGGCCTAGTTAGAATTTTCTTCGGGTTCAATAGCCTATCTCGATCAAAAGGTCCCTTAATAAGGGTTGTTTAGGGATGTTAAGTGAAATATCCATGTTTCCAAAGGTGTACTATCCAGTTCTTTATTTAAGAGATGAGAAATTATGTATATTATTTATATTATTTACATTTACGGATATTTGTCCTCATCTTGTTCGTTGTTAACACAACGTTTCGGCTGATATACTCTCCAGCCTTCATCAGGTGTCTAGGAGAGTATCTCAGCTAAAATGTTGTGTTAACAACAAACAAAATGAGGACAAATAATGTAAATAATGGGAATTATCTGAACCCCAAAGAATTCCTCTCAACACATGGCTATGATGCTCCCACACTAGTTCTGCTCGTGATCAGAGATGCACATATCGTCAGCCACTATGGGACATGCCCAACTGGTTAGGTCAAACAACTTACAAGCAAATCTGTGGTACTGTAGCCCATCTTTTTTTTTCAAGAAATAATAATGCACAAGATAACGCTTCCAATCAGTTAAGATTCAGAAGCCATGAGAACCACTGCCCGTTACTGCATCAGGGCATTTATTATCATTATTATTATTATTATTATTATTATTATTATTATTATTATTATTATTATTATTATTATCATTATTATTATTATTATCATTATTATTATTATTATTATTATTATTATTATTATTATTATTATTATTATTAT
>NC_068983.1:20166955-20168165 GCF_001194135.2 Octopus bimaculoides
TTCACTCTCCTGTCTTTGTTACCAATTTTAACCCTCCACAAAAAGCCCAAATTTTATTTCATTTGCTTTGTGGGAGCAACTGTTTTATCGAAAGTGTATCCTGTTGTGAATTGCCCGAAATACGAGAGTAGTAAAATAGCCGACTACTGATGAAGGGTCGTTCCTTATGTTGTTCGTCTTGTTTTCCATTTGTGTCTTTCGTTGCTCGAAAAAAAAAGTTCATATTCCATGTACTCGCATATTCTTTTCTTTTATTCTTTTGACTCAGTCATTTGACTGCGGCCATGCTGGAGCACCACCTTTAGACGAACAAATCGACCCCACGACTTATTCTTTGTACGCATAGCACTTCCATCGTTCTGTTTTTTTCTGGACCGCCAAGTTACGGGGACGTAAACACACCAACAACGGTTGTCAAGCGATGGTGGGGGTATAAACACAGACACACAAACATATATACATATCCACCCGTCTTACCACGAAATCTGTGTTCTCAAATCAGCAAGACGCAATTAATGTTATTTAATAAAATTAGTTTCTACTCATATATATATATGTATGTATATATATATATGACGGGCTTCTTTCAGTTTCCGTCTCCCAAATCCACTCACAAGGCTTTGGTCGGTCCGAGGCTATAGTAGAAGACACTTGCCCAAGGTGCCACGCAGTAAGACTGAACCCGAAACCGTGTGGTTGGTAAGCAAGCTTCTTACCACACAGCCACACTTATATAAAGCTCCACTAAGCCTGTTATATTCATCCTACAAAGAAGTAGACAAATATTATGACAAACTCAATTCCATTACTGTTCACCAACAATGCTTATGTATTCCTATATTTGACAAACTAGTGTAAGCTACAGTCATCGTAGTAGTGATAATGAAATCATTAGTTCATGTTCCTTCCGGCCAATATTACTTTCCGAAGTTGAATAAACTCCTCCTGTTTATTTCTGCATCTGTGCATTCGCTTGTTTGTGAATGCACGTAAATATTGCAAAATATTCCATAGAGTATGGTTTTAATGCAGGCAATGGGCATTGATTACGCTTCCACATGCAACAAAGATAAGTAGACAGACAATAAATATGTATGCGTATATGTGTTTGTGCTTGTGTGTGCATATATACATATAAATGCGTATATATATACATACACACACACACACACACACACATATATATATATATATATATATATATATATAT
>NC_068983.1:20170363-20174127 GCF_001194135.2 Octopus bimaculoides
ATATATATGGATGTGTGTGTGAACGCGTACGTGTGTGTGTGCGTGTGTGTGTGTGTGTGTATTTGTATATAAGGGATATACTTCATGAATAAAGTATATGAAGATTCAATATTATAGGGACAGAAGTAGATGAATAATAATAATAATAATAATAATAATAATAATAATAATGATGATGATGATGATGATGATGATGATGATGATAGTAGTGGTAGTTATCATTATTATTATTATTATTATCATTATTATTATTATTATTATTATTATTATTATTATTATTATTATTATTATTATTATTATTATCATTATAAAGTAACAATAATAATCCTTTCTTTCATTTTACCGCCGGAGCCCATTCTTACATGCAAAATATTACGCCATTACACAAGGATTTAGAAAAGATATATGTGGATGTACATACATATTTATATAAAAATTACGATTGTGGGGGAGAGAAAACGTTACATATTATGTTATTTATTAAATTATTTCCTTAATGTACAGAGATAAACAATTATTATATTAATGCACAAAACATGAAATTCATAGGAAACAAAACCATCCATTTCGCGGTTTTAGATGCCGCTCTCTTGGATCTGGTCAGAGTATTTTACGTCACAATAAGTGGGTAAGGAAGGGCTCTGCTAAGTAAGGTTACAACTATTTAAATTGCTTCTTATTAGTAGTGTGTTAGTTGTACGTTCTTCATTGTCGATTTCATTTCATCCTCAGTTTGTACGTTATGTTTTTTTTTTTCTGCAATTCATTCGTATCTCCCATCAGTTCCTTTGACTTTGCTAAGGAATGTGAAATTCATACGGTCCCATGCATCTCCCTCTCTCTCTTTTCTCTCTCATTTTCTATCTCTTTTTCTCTCCGCGTCTCTTTCTTTCTTTCTCTCATACCCCTATCTCTCTCTTTCTCTCTCTCCCCATCTCTTCCTTTGTCTCACTCTCTGCCTACCCTCGGTCTCTGTTTGTCGTTATCTCTCTGCCTCTCTGTCAATCTATCTATCTATCTATCTATCTACCTTTCTATCTATCTATCTATCTATCTATCTATCTATCTGTCTATCTATCTATCTGTCTATCTATCTATCGATCTGTCTGTCTATCTATCTATCGCTCACTCTGACCGGCAGGCCGTCTGTCTCTCTCTCTCACTCGTTCTCAGAGCTGCCCTCAGACTCTGTGTACCTTCCTCTCTCTGTCTTTCCCTTTCTCTCACTCTCTCTCTCTCTCTCTCTCTCTTTGACCTGCCCACAGTGTCACTCTCGCTCTCTCTCAAAGTTGCCTTCAGTTAGTGTCTGTCTCTGTCTGTCTCTGTCTCTCTGCCTCTCTTTCTCTCTCTCTCTCTCTCTCTATCCCTCTCTCTCTCTATCCCTCTCTCTCTCTATCCCTCTCTGTCTATCCCTGTCTCTCTCTCTATCCCTCTCTCTCTCTCTCTTTCTCCCTCTCTCTCTCTCTCTCCTCTCTTTCAGTTGTCCTCATCGTTACAAACTTTGTTGCTCCAGAGAGAGACGTTTCCGAAACCTAATGCTGTGTTGCTTTACTTCAGCTACTTTCTGCTTTCTTTCTTTCTCTGCTTATCCAGCTCCCGTGACTTGAGAGCCACAAAGCTTCAAAGTTTCTGTAACAGTCATATATATAACAGTTGGTCTTTATGCTGTAATCCCTCGATTTTATCGCCTTTCTCTTTGAATGCACAACAAATTACGTTTTTGGAAGTATTCTGTGATTTTTTTGGTGGTCAGCAGAATCTACAGAACACAACCGACCCCATTTGTTTGTATATATTTGTCTTTCACATCATCGCCCACTACCTACTATTGTGTTGCAAAATTGAAGACTATTTAAAGGAACAACGTCGCCAATAATGCCTCGTACTGTGGTCCACGTCCTACGTACTTCGTCGTAACATATATTGCCGCAACAACATATTGGCATACGCGTCGTCCGCCACGCCGGTTGGCTTCTTGATTTGCATTCAGTTTTAAAATGAAGGCACACACTTCCATTGCCTTACACCTACCAATGCAGCATACCTCGTGTCACATATTATCTACGGTTTCCTTTAGCTGTGTTTTAGAGTTCATTAAAATGCCCATCCGATCTTCAAACACGAGAGTTATGCCATCTTCCTTTTTGTCAATACTTTGAATAATTTCCTCGGGTAAGGATGTGTTAATATTTGTGACACACTGTTGCCATGATTGTTTATTTCATTTGAGTTTGCACTTTTATAAAATTTCACTTTGGTTTGTAATGATAATGAATCAGAAATTTTAACCACCGATGTTAATTTTGTGGATTTTTAAGTTGTCTTTCTTTACTGATGTTAGTTATTTTGTTTATTCTAAAATAATTTACCCCATCGAAAGTCGAATTTTGATTGTGTTTGTAAGTATGTGTTTGTCAACCTTGAACGCATTCAGGAGAATGTACGACGATTAACTGAATTCGAGAGGCAGAGATCAGTCAGCGAAGATGCGACGAACGACTCGTACGTTCTCGTCCCCCCGTCAAACTCCCCTTGCGATAACCACCTTTCACTTGAACAGTCACCATAGACACTAACGTCCTCGGTACCTGAAGAAGCTCAATCACTCACTACAAATTAACTACTCGGATACGAGTTAGTGATGACGATGAAGAGGTAGGGAGATATTTCCAGCTAGGCATTGTAGTTGCGAAAAACTATTGTTAAATTTGTTTACTTGAAAGTCTGGGAGTCAAGATACTGTAAATAACGACAACAATAGCAGAAAAAAAACTAAAGATTATTTCTGAGTAGAGAGAGTATGCAATTTGTTAGCCGTGAGTAGCAGAGATTCTTGGAAATCAACAGAAAATGCAGATAAAGAAAACAGCGTGTCAGTGACCAAGTAAGTGAAATATGTGGGGATTGGCCAAGCAGACAAATAGCATGTGTGTATATTGTTTGCAAGGTGTGCGTATCTGTGTGTATATGTGTTTCTCTGTGTGCGTGTGTAGCTGACGTACCCAGCAAGATATGCAAATGTGATAGGGGGAGTACGTATAGATGTGTTCATTGATAAATGGGATGAAGCATCAATGGCTGTGGAAAATTAAAAATGCCTCCTGTTAGCAAGAATGATAAAAACTAATCAAGCGTTCTTACTGGGTGATATTTACTCCTTGCTGGATTTTGTTTCGCCGAAGTATTGGTAATTAAATGAGCAATTGCTTACAGGTAATCTCTATACATGCACACATACAAATTATTATATATACAGAAATAAATTTATTTCTCAAACGCGTGATAATGTTATAAATAGCGTGATCAGGATAAATTATCCATATTTTGCAGAAAAATACATTACCGGCCAGTCATGAGACTCGAACTCACATCTCTGTGACTACGCGTCAAGTGTTATATATATATAAACAAATAGTAAATGAGTATATGCATATATACGCACAGGTATGTGCATACCGACATCCACCTGTATATATAGGTGCATATCTGGGTACAGGACATTGCAAACAAAACGTAGACGAGAAAACACACAAGCCACATAGAGAACATTCTACTTCATCAGCTACCTCCGTTTTAACACCGGCGTTTCGATGAGCTGGGCAGGAAGCATCGTTAAAACGGCTCTTCCCATGGACCGCAAATTAAATTTGTATACACAAATTAAATCTTGCCATGGAGGAATGTAGTGGCGGACAAAAAACAAGACAGGAAAACAAACAGAAAAGGCTTTACGGCCAGACGAGAAAAATTATGTGTGTATGAAC
>NC_068983.1:20174232-20175555 GCF_001194135.2 Octopus bimaculoides
GACGAAGTAGTTCGCGTGTTTGCTCGGCGATAGCCAAGGAAGAAAAAGATTATTGACCGGAAGCATGTGACCATGCCGGTGTAAGGGGAAGAGAGAGAGTGGTAGAGGGAGAAACAAAGGGAGGAAGTAGAAGAATAGGTGAGCAACGAGAGGAAAAGAGAAAGAGAGGAAGTACGAGGGGGAAAAAAGAGATACGTAGAAGTAACAGAGGAAGAACGAGAGGGGTAAAGCGAGATACGTAGTAGTAAAGAGGAAGAACGAGAGGGGGAAAAGTGATATAGGAAGAGGAAGAGAAAGAGAAAGAGATAGAGTAGTGTCTAGATAGATAGACAGATAGATAGATAGATAGATAATATTATGTTTATATATATATATATATATATTATCAAATTAAAGGGGTCAGAGCTGGGCGCAATAGCAGCAATAGAGGCACTCTCTCGATAATTCCCATTAGGATGGAACTGTGCAGTTCAGTGTACTAGCTTCTCCAACAAAGGCACCAACGGCACACCCACCGGTGATAACAACAGCAATGGAAATGACAGCATGGGCTGTAGCAGCGGCCGCAGAGGCAAGAACGGCAACAATACCAAGAGCTAAGACAACAGCAACAACACCAGGATGTACCCGCTATGTTACGGGAGCGTAATTATACCAACACCGGTTGTCAAGCGTTGGTGGGAGACAAACGCATACACACATACATATATATACACACACACACACACACACACACACACACACACACGACGGGATTCTTTCAGTTTTCGTATACCATACATCCACTCACAAGTCTTTGGTCGGCTCGTGGCCAAAGAAGACATTCGCTCAAGGCACCATACAGTGACTGGAACCATGGGGCGGGAAATAGGAAGATTATTATAGATTGCTTTCCAACTTAGTTTGTAGAATGTATTAACGGTAACAGGCATGTGAATATTTTTGGATTTACGTCTCCGAAAGTAAGAAAAAATGAATGCTAATCTAGTGGATCCTTGAAAGCAATCTCAAAGTGAATGTCTTATTTAACAGAGCACAAATCTATGATATATTGCGTGCAAGAAGGAGAAAATGGAATCGAGCAATACATTGTTTTGAGCCTTGCATTTTTATGAACCAATCATTATGTAGGAACACACGTTATGCCTGAAATATGCATTCTGTGTAGAAGTAGAAAGAAACGAGAATGGCGTGTTTAAAAGAAGTATAATTATAAAAAGAATGCTGAAATAATAGAAAAACATGAGGGTAAAAGAGAGAGAAATTTATATAGAGAGGGAGAGAAAGAGAGGGAGAGAAAGAGAGGGAGAGAAAGAGTGAGTG
>NC_068983.1:20175605-20176918 GCF_001194135.2 Octopus bimaculoides
TTATATAGAGAGGGAGAGAAAGAGAGGGAGAGAAAGAGAGGGAGAGAAAGAGTGAGTGTATGCGTGTGTAAGATAGGTTGTTATATTTCTTTAGAATATTCCATTACTAAAAAAGGATATATATATTTTTTGTCCTTGTTTTTTTTTTCTTTTTTGTTTTTGTTGTTTTCAGTGTGCTAGGAATTAATATATAGTTAATTAAATAACGATCTATTCATGGAAGAGATGTGATAGAGACCGAAAAGAAAACTGTTCAAAACGATGCATAAATTTTAAGTAAATGAAGTGAATTTTCAAAATCGAAGTATTTGATGAGTTTTCATTACGAGGAGATGAAACCGGAAGCCTCGTTGGAGCTCCGGTCGAAATACGTTGAAGTATTCATTCCCCTTCCTTGCATACCGAGTTTAAATCCTGCCAACGTTGCTTTCGTCGATCATCATTTTGTGGATGATAAATAAAGTACCAGTCTCCACCAATGATCTGGAGGAATCGTTATAGCTTTGCAGTATTAGTTTAAGCAGTTGACTTGCCTAATTCAAGCCCTGA
Source organism: Octopus bimaculoides (assembly GCF_001194135.2). Lineage (NCBI taxonomy): Eukaryota > Metazoa > Mollusca > Cephalopoda > Octopoda > Octopodidae > Octopus > Octopus bimaculoides. The sequence continues at coordinate 20,176,155 of NC_068983.1, forward strand.
CAAACCTCATTTGTGTATTAGATCCATTCCGTGACCCGGTTTAACACAACCATTTGATTCTTGATGGAGTGAACACTTGAAAACATTTAGGCTAGGTCTCCGTTTTCAGTATACCTTTCTTCCGCCCTGTTTCAATCTCGATGCCCCTGGAAAATGTCAAGAGAATTGTGTCTCCTTTTTTACTAAGCGATCAAAAAAAAAAAAACATTCAGACAGCTTTGAAATGTGTTTAAGTTTTAATCAAACAAGATAAGCTCAGGGTCTCTCAATCATAGCAGTAATACATTAACCAAACCTAATTTATGATATGGCTCAAAGCTTAGTGGTTAGGGTATTGCACTCGTGATCATAAGATTGTGGTTTCGATTGCTGGACTGCGCGATGCGTTGTGCTCCGGTCCACTCAGTTGATAAAAATGAGTAATCCTGTGAAGGACTGGTGCCCCATCCACGGGATGGGGAATATATACGCCGCAGAATCCGGTAGATTAACTTTATGAGTTGATCGTTCGAGAAGGATCATGATCCTTTTGAAAAGTACTGTAAACTTTAACAAAAATGCTACTGTTGCTGTAGGCGCAGGCTAGGCTCTGTAGTAAGAAGCTTGATTCCCATCCGCATGATTTTGAATTCGATCCCACTGTTCAACCACTTGACAAGTGTCTTCTAGTATAGCACCGGCCGACCAAAACCTTGTTAGTGGAGTTGTAGACGAGAAGGTCGTAAATATATCTATGTATACATACATATATACATACATATATA
>NC_068983.1:20177625-20180502 GCF_001194135.2 Octopus bimaculoides
ATATATATATATATATATATATATATATATATATACTAGACATGTCTATCTGTATTCAGTACCAGAAACATTTTTTTAAAAATTGATAAACGCCGTAGTTTATCGTCTGAAAACATCGTTCGTGGTTTTCCATTCAGAAAATATAGAAATCAAACTCAATTATTGTTCTATACAAGTGTATAGTATACATAGGATACAACATTAAAAAAATGTTTTATCTTCTCGGTTTCTATGTGTTATTAATTCTAATTGCCATCTTATGTTTAACACTTTTAACCGTGATATAGTTTTCAAAACACATTTAATTTTCTGGAAAGTGCAAACTTAAGAAAAAATTATTTTTTCTGTGCAGCTGAAGATATATAAGACATTAGACTCTCAGAATGATTTTCCCCTAATATTTTTCCATTCACAGAGTTCCTGAAACTGAATAATGAAAAGCTCATTATTTAAAGATCATAGAGGCCACTAAATCTGTCAGCCTTAAGAAATGTATGCATAAAGAAGGCATTCTTAACATGTTTAATAGTTAACAACCTTAATCTGTAACTACAGCATCTATAGGATGACTTGGTTTAGGATATAGCATGTTTAAATCCGGCTATACTCAGAAATAGAAATTGTAGGTATTAGAGCAAAACTGATGCAAATAAAAGATGAAAGTTATATCAGAGGGATTGTATGAATTAGTTATAAGGATTCCTTAAATATCAAGACACATCAACATGTAAGACAACAGAAAATGGCAAGGTACAAACATATAGAGCTCACAGGGAAATAAAACAACATTGCAGACATCAAGTGCTGACAAGATACCTCAGATATCTAATTTGTGATCATCAATCCGACTTACTAGTGGATCCTTTGTGTGGCATAAATATAAAATAGTATACACGATTGGCGCTTAAAATTTACGACTGCTGTTTTGGTTAAATTCATTTAATACAGTCATAAAAGATTATATAATAATAAATAATCCAACATCATCAGGTAAAATTTTAAACAGGTAAGGTTTTAAGCTGTCGACTTGAACATATAATCAAATAAAAGCAGTAAGCTGGAAGAATTGTTACGGCATCCGACAAAATGCTTAGCAGCAATTCTTTCGGCTATTTATACCCTAATTTCAAATAGCACCGAGTTCAGTTTCACCTTTCATCCTTTCAGTGTCGATAAAATAAATTACGAGCAAAGTATGGGGCTCGATGTAATCGACTATCAACCCCAACACCACCACCACCACCACCACCAAAATTTCTTGCATTTTGTCAAATGCTGAAGCAATTATATGTAACCAAATATATAACGGTGACTTAGCGGAATCATGAGAGCGTTGGATAGAATACCATGCGGTATTGATTTTGAAAACATGTGCTCGGAGTTCAAGCCCCACCGAAGATAATTTTGTCTTTTATCCTTTAGGAATTTATAAAATAATAGCAACAGCAGTTGAAGAAAAAATGTTTCTTTATCAATTCAGAAAGAGAACAGATGCCAAAAATATATGAAGATGTAAAAGAATTTGCAAGGCCATGTATTTGTCTTCCAGCAACACGCAGTTACCATAGAGAGATGGTAAGATAATACCAACATGGTTCTGTGATCTTTTCATACCCCTTTTCTCTTCCCAGGTGAACAGCTGAGCAACTAATTTTGGGTTGTCTTGTAAATATTTCAAAATGTCTGCAAATTTGATCTCATAGTAACCAAACTGCTTGTAAGGAACTTTGTTATTTTTTTTTTCCAGTTCTTTGCGTTCTGAGAGTAAACTCTGCGGCGGTAATGCCGCTTAGCAGTACATATCCACGGGTTTTCCATTCAATAAACATCGACCGCATGGATAAAGTAGACATATATGGATGTGCAGCTAATAGTTTTCCCAAAAGATCTTTTATCTAACACATCGTCATAGTGACGATTTTACGGATAGTACTGGATATCATTCGTATTATTGCTAAATTTTGGCACAAGGCTAGAAATTTCTGGGGATCGTGTAAATCGATTATATCGAATCCAGTGATTAACTGTTGATTATTTTATTGACTCCAAAAGGCAAAGTCGACATCGGAGGAATTTGAATTCGGAACGTGAACACGGACGAAATGTTGCGAAGCATTTTGCTCACTCGGCGCCTTACTATGTACAATAACAGTTCTTTCTACGACAGGCAGAAAGCCTGAAATTTGGGGCAGGGTTTAAGTCGAAGTTGAACACAAAATTTTGCTCGGCGTGATAACAGTTTTGGCACCTCATCCCCAGGACCCTGTAATAAATCTAGTATCAAACTAATAAATTATTCTTTCCTTAGATTAAACCGTTTACTGGGGGCCAAATAGAAACAGGACCTTTCACTGATGGATTCAGTCTAACCAAAGGACACCACTCCTTACTTGATTTCAAGTCTTTTATCAGTCGAATACATCAAAAGCGTAATCATAAAATAACACAGAACAAAGAATAACACCGACAGACATACAGACAGACAGACACACACACACACACACACACACACACACACACACACACACACACACACACACACACACACACACTTATATATATATGTATATATAGATATATATATCCACACGCGTACAGATGTGTATAAACAATAATATATATGTATATGTAAATATATATGGGTATGCCTGCGTGCGTGAGTGTATGTGTGTGTGTGTATGTGTGTATGTGCGTGTGTGCGTGTGTGTGTATGTTTGTGTGTTTGCGTGTGTGTGTGTGTGTGTGTGCGTGTGTGTGAGCGCGTGCAAAACTGAAAAAAGTTTAAACATACTTTGAAATTTTAAACATCGATTCGAATGTCGGAACACTCTCACTCGCTCTTTCTCTCCCCCTCTCTCACTCCCTTTTTCTCTCTCT
>NC_068983.1:20180512-20180943 GCF_001194135.2 Octopus bimaculoides
ATATATATATATATACATATGTATATATACATACACTCACACACACACTCACACCCACGCATAGAGTAGTATAGACACAATAATAGGATAATATTCAAGAACGAATAAGTAGTTAGATCTATGCAGCGAACGAAGATGAGTGCGATTAAAAAGACGCCTCGTTTTATTACTCATCGACAATAAGTTTGTCTTAATATATTCTGATGCATACATCTTGAACATCAAATTTAAATTTTGGCCACAATGTATGCAATGTTTGATTGGGTTTTTCTATGGCTTACGAATGTGATGAATTCTTTCACCATCTCACTTGTTGTTTATTTACTTTCTTTTGTTTATAGTTGTTTTGCTTTTGCTCTGCGTCATTACTTTTCGTCGTGTATAGAGGTGTATATATATATATATATATATATATATATATATATATATAT
>NC_068983.1:20181803-20182480 GCF_001194135.2 Octopus bimaculoides
AGATAGATAGATAGATAGATAGATAGATAGATAGATAGATAGATAGATAGATACGGAAACACGTATATATATGTTTATACGTTTCTATATTTACACACACTCACACAAACATGCGTGCACATACACACATATATATATATGTATGTTTGTATATCTATATATGTATGTAAACATGCATATATATCTATATATATACACACTTACACACACATAAACACACACACAAGTGCAAACACCCAATCACACATAAGCACATATATACGCTTAGGGAGGCGCATTCGATTTTCTTCTAAATAATTTCTTGTCTTTCGTTTCTTTTTTTTTTTTTCTTATGTTCTTTTACTTGTGAAACCTTAGAACACATTCTCTATGTTATGACACATCACGTGGATATAGTTTTCCCTTTGTTCTTTCCTGAAACTGAAATTATAATACTGCGATCCCGCATTGCGATCTATCGATCAGTCCAACAATGAATCTATCTGCTTATATGTAAGTATTGTAAATATAATACATTTACAGAGGCACATACAGGAGTGGTGATGTGAAACACCTCAGACTGATGAAATCCGAAGAACCACGGTAGTGCTCCAGCATGACCGTATCGCATGGCTGAAACAAGTAAAAGAGTAAAAGAACATATATATGTATATATATATATATATATATATATATAT
>NC_068983.1:20182979-20184945 GCF_001194135.2 Octopus bimaculoides
ATATATATATATATACATACATATATATATGATCTGCATATATGTTATATATGTATACATACAATGCATACACACACGCCGTGTGCGAACACAAATATACATATTTTGTATTCTCTTTATGTACATGTTTTCTGAATAGCTAACTGATTTATTTATTTATTTATTTATTTATTTTTTACTTTTTTGTCACTCCCACCCCAAATTCATTAAATCCAGATACCCACTTCCTTGAACTATGAGTGACCGAGATCACAACATTCCTTCCTAAACCAGACGTCGGTTTGTTGCACGGTTCAAGGACTACAAATTGTACGAGTGAGGAACAATCCAAATTGTAAGGGAGAGGAACAGTTATTTGAATATCTCCGAAATGATTAAAGGCAAGTTGATCGCAGCTGATTTTGAACTCAGAACGTTAAGGGCCTGCAGATATGTCATAAAGTATTTTCTCCGACGCGCTGACGATTCTGCCAGCCCGTAGCTTTGACTGAGATTTTATATAACAATTGTTTTCAAAGAGAAGTTTGGGAGTTATGTTACATCATCTATTACTGTATATATTCTCAATAAATAAATGAATAAATAGTGGTTGAACATTTTGGAATAAGACCAGCAATTTCGGGGGAGGCGGTAAGTCGATTGCATAGACCCCTGAGTTCAGTTGGTACTTACTTAGTCGACCCTGAAACGATAAAAGGCAGAGCCGACCTCGGCGTAATTTGAACTCAGAGCGTAAAGACGGACAAAATACAGCTAAGCAATTTCCCCGCGCGCTAACGATCCTGCTAGATCAGCGGTGTTTCTAAAAAATAGGTCAGCAACCGCGACAGAATCGAACACTGTACCTGTCAAATTCCAGCAAAACACTCTGTACCTTCAGGTTAAGCGATTCCTACTAATAGATAGGCAGACAGACATACAGATACACAGATAGATAGATAGATAGATAGATAGATAGATAGATAGATAGATAGATAGATAGTTAGATAGATAGATAGATAGATCAATATAAAGCCTCAAAGCAGCTTTATTATACAATGGAAATCAGCATTCATCCCTCTCTATTGAAAACTCAATACAGATGAAGGAAGAATATGACGATGAAAAAGAGCTTCTTGAGAAAGTAAACTATAAGTTTAAATGGGATGTTCGTTGTGATTTAGAATGTTACGGGTGGTATATTTACTGGACCACAAATAAGGAAAATGCTGAGATCGGTAAAATTTGGAAATGAGATGAGTGACCTAGAAAGAGAGGTATGGTGTGCATTTCGAGATATTGCCAATGCATTCCTTGGTAATAACAAACACCCAAACTACAAGCAGCTCGTAGCAAAACTTATGGAGAGTTATAAGAATTTAAGCTGTAGAATGTCATTGAAGGTACACTTTTTGCATTCACATTTCGAGTTTTTTTTTTTCGTGAAAACTTAGGCCAAGTAAGTGAGGAACATGGTGAGAGATTCCATCAGGATATTGCTATGATGGAGAAAAGATACCAAGGAAGATGGAACATTATATATATATGGGCATTGGTGCGTACAGATATAGGGGCTCACAGTAGGAAAGCACAGTCTTCGGTGCATTTCTAGTAAAATATTATAATCTCATCATAGTTTTTGCTTACATATCTCATTAGTTTAAAAACTAAATATTAGGACAAAATATTTTTAGTTCCTATTAACTTACAATGTGAATAAGTTGAATAAAGGACTATCAGAATCATCATATCCTAAAATATCAACGCTATCCAGTTTTCCAGGGTAGTTTTGAAATCAGGAGAAAAATATTACCTTAGAGAAACTAAAAACATTTAGACAAGCAACAATTGTGTTACCCAGTGTAATTAAAGGAGTCGTTAGAAACGGCCGTAATGGGCTGACACCTATACCTCTACTGCTACTAATTGGTAATTGGTATATACATATATATATATATATATATATATATATATATATATATATATA
>NC_068983.1:20185602-20189530 GCF_001194135.2 Octopus bimaculoides
GTACGATCGTTTCACAGTTAAGAGTAAAGAATACTCTATTCTGATCTTCAGCTAAATATTCCAACAAATTTATTGGAATATTTAGCTGAAGATCAGAATAGAGTATTCTTTACTCTTAACTGTGAAACGATCGTACTAAATTAACTAAAGGCAGGTGATTTTTTTACTCTTCTCTACTGTTTTTTGTTCTGTGTGTATCAAAAATATCGCTATCAATCTGGAGTAATAATTTGTAGTTTTGAAATCAGTAGTTCTTTGACTGCTATTTCTGAATTCTCAGTATGTTGGAGAAGCAGGTTACTGTCAATCCCTATATATTTATGATTATATATATATATATGTATGTATGTATGTATGTAGCACAGGGGGAAATATTGTACTCTACTACGTTCTTTATATAATATACCATAACTATATATATATATATATATATATATATATATATACACATACATACATACATATATATATGTATGTATACATACGTGTATGTGTATGTGTGTAGATGTATATGTGTACATGTAAGACATACTTCCACACAGCGTATGTCAAGACCATTCACTCAAAATACATTAATCAGCTTGGGACTAATGCAGAAGCAACGTACCCAATGTGTTGTGCTGTGGGATTCAACCCGAAACCACGTGTTTTCCAATGGAGTTTTTTAACCGCACGACTATGTCAACGCCTTATGTGGTGCACTTTTAAGACGCTCAATTCCAAATGTTGTCTTAATTGGTTGAATGCTGTAGTCTTCAATGAATCAAGATTCTGCGTTACTTCTAGATTGTCAAACATTTTTCTTTTCTTTTTGAAGGCTAAAAAAATATATTGCGAGTTTATTATGATTGCATTTCTTTTAGGGATTAATATACTTGGATAGATTCTGATGCTACTGCTAATATTATCTACGCACATGCACACACATACACACGTGCACACACACACACACACACACACACACACACACCTATATACGCGCACATACACGCGTACATGTGCCCACAGATATATACATGCACATTGTTATGCATCTCTGCATATGTATATATGTGTATATGTGTATCCATATATGTGTGTGAGTGTATGTCTATATGTGCATATGTATATCGATGTATATATATTTACATGTGTGTATGTGTGTGTATACATATACATGGTGAAAAAGACTCGTAGAAACGCACACAAGTTTGGTGATTCACACGTATACTCACACACACACGTATAACTTACATACACAAACACAATGAACGGAAGTAATAAGCGGCGCTAAACATAAGTCCTACGGTCTACATAAGCCAACAGCCTGTAGGTGTTGTCTATTCTTAATAAAATAGTAGTGAAATTTTCTTCAGATTACACCCATCTGAACAGCTGCAATGACTGGGTTGTGAAAAACCTACTGCCTCTCTTTCCATTGTAAACTGAATACCTTTCTTTTCAGACGTAAATCAAATTTACGAAATCAATATTTGTTACAGAATGAAGTAACACAATTACACAGAAGAAAAATGAAATCCGGTGTATAAAACTTAACTTGAATTAGAATACAATAGCCACCTACGTATCATACTTAATGTAGATATACACCAGTGACTAGCAAGATGCAGCTAATATCAGTGAATGTATCTCATATATCATTGCACCTCATACATAGGAGACGGCCCATCTCGTCTTGGCATATGGCTGTAAGTACACGTTATTGACAAGCCCTAAGAAAGCTAATGCATTTGATGTTCTCGCTAGCCGCTTCTCGGACGATTTGTCTGTCTTCCCCTGATACATGATTTGCTTTTACATAGCTAGTCTATGTGATATTCCATTTTGCATGAAAATCGCAGTCTCTTGCATATGAATGGTGTACAAACATTATGTATAATACATCGATGACTAATCTAAAAAATTTTTATAATTAGGCGCAGGAGTGGCTGTGTGGTAAGTAGCTTGCTTACCCAACCACATGGTTCCTAGTTCAATCCCACTGCGTGGCACCCTGGGCAAGTGTCTTCTACTATAGTAACGGGCCGACCAAAGCCTTTTGAGTGGATTTGGTAGACGGAAACTGAAAGAAGCCCGTCGTATATATGTATATATATGTATGTTTGTGTGTCTGTGCTTGCCCCCCCCCCCTCAACATCGCTTGACAACCGATGCTGGTGTGTTTACGTCCCCGTAACTTAGCGGTTTGGCATAAGAGACCGATGGAATAAGTACTAGGCTTACAAAGAATAAGTCCTGGGGTCGATTTGCTCGACTAAAGGCCGTGCTCCAGCATGGCCGCAGTCAAATGACTGAAACAAGTAAAAGAGTAAAAGAGTAAAAGAGTAATTATACTTAGCTTCGTCCTTATTGTAGTCACACTCGACATTTGTTGAAACTCACTGACCAGTTTTGTTTGTGATGTTAGTTTGATTTTCTATTGTATGAATTTCAGCCATTTTAATATCGACAAGTTGTTTGAAAGTTAAAAATTATTTGTGACATTTTCTTTTGGCTTTTTACACACTGAGTTCAAATACTGATGAGTTTAACTTCGTAGCTTTTCCCTGCGAAATACATAAAAAATGTAAGTCTAGAAATGAAATCGTTGGGCTCGTCTAACTCTCCCTTATCACAAAATTACAGGCCTTGTACCTCAATCAGAAGTCATTATTTCATTTAATTCTCTCGGCGTGTTCCCTTCGATTCAAAAAATTTACCCATCCATCCTACAGATTCCTCTCACTGGTTAGAATGTGGAATAAGCAAAACGGCAAATTGAGTCATCAGTAATTCATCTATTTAATTGTTTATTTATGTGTTTATTTGAAGAGAGGTTTTAAAACAATATGACACATCGCTTGACGGTGGATATGGCTTAAATATATTAAAAATTTATGTTATATATTATTTGATATACCTGTATTTTCCTATAGACTTCATGTTCATGCCATTGGTCACTTTGAGTAAGTTCTTTCTGCCGGTTCTTATGCAAATTTTCTATGTTACACATATGTTCTGTTCTTGTATAAGTTTCAGTCAGTTGGCTGCTGATGACAAGGTTGGACAGCAGCCGTGGTGATGATGCTTATGCAGGTAGAAACACATGACCACGGTTGTCTCCTTATCGTCGAGCAATAAACAATGTCCTTTTTCTTAAATGCATATCAATTCTTGATTTTTGAGATTGCCTCCTTTTCTTATATGGAGTTGATCTCAATTGCTGTTTAATAATTGTGACATACGACTTGAAAGCGGAAATGGTTTCAATAAACAAGAATTTATGTAGTAAAGTATTTAATACGCCATTATTTATCCATTCAATGGTGTTCCTAAACTATGGATTGGATAGATGATAGAGAATCACTGAAAAAAAGTTTCTTTGTTGATATATTGAGGCCATGCTGGGGTACCATATTGAAGATTTTTTAATCGAATGAATCGATACTAGTACTTGTTTGTTTTCTAGTTTGTTTTTTTTTCTTCTTTTTTAAGGCTTGGTACTTATGCTAAGTAATGATTATGTAAACACACCAACTCCAATGGTCGAGCGGTGATGGAGGACAAACACAGGCACAAACACACACACACACACACACACACACACAGATGCATGCGTGTATGTATACATATGTATACATATGTTCATAAATACGACGAGCTTCTTTAGAATCCAGGTTACATATGTTTCTTAGCCAAAAGAACCTTGGAAGTACTAATTATCCAGAGTACAAATTAACCCCTGCTGCTAGGCGTAAGCTATAAAACAATTTTTTCAGCTTTTCGAACTTCGATGCGAGAAAAATTTACATCCTTCCATGTCAATATACCACTATTTTCCTTGAAAGTTGTGTTTTATACCTTCTACGGACTACTCGAAGCTTATTACCTGCCTACACCTTGATATTTGGATCTTACCTTTACATATATATATATATATATATATATA
>NC_068983.1:20189540-20194540 GCF_001194135.2 Octopus bimaculoides
TAGAGCCAACAAGGAGTACGGCTAGACAGCTATTTAATAAACACTACACATGTTTCGATACAACATAAATCCACATATACACAATGTTTAAGCAACAGTTTACCTGTATAATAATAGGATCCAGTTGTATTTCCTCAAGTGATATATAATTGCCGCCCTGTTAGTAAACCTCTGACTTCGATGCTAACACACACAAACACACACACTCCGTCGGTCACGACGACGAGGGTTCCTGTTAATCCGATCAACGGAACAGTCTGCTCGTGAAATTAAGCGTGCAAGTGGCTGAGCACTCCACAGACACGTGTACCCTTAATGTAGTTCTTGGGGAGATTGAACGTGACACAGAGTGAGACGAGGCTGGCCCTTTGAAATACAGGTACGACTCATTTTTGCCAGTTGAGCGGACTGGAACAACGTAAAATAAAGTGTCTTTCTCAAGGATACAACGCTTTTCTGGGAACTGAACCAACAATCCTACGATTGTTAGCCGAATAGCTTAACCACTAAGTTACTGACTGGGCTTTCGTCGCCCCACGGCTATAGTAGAAGGCAACTTGCCAAAGGGCAAAGCAGTGGGGGTTAACCATGAATCATGTCGTTGGGAAACAAGCTTCTTACCACACTACCATATAAAAGATCATGATCGGCAGTGAAGTACTTTTTTTGTATAAGCGAACACAAATTTTTATACAAAACTGAAAGAAAATCTGGAGTTTGTAATGATTCGAACTCATGCATCACATATAATTACGGAATCCTACTAGTTTCTAGTCACATGGTGTATTATTGAACGAAACCACGTCTTACTATTCTCGTGTGGGTAAATAGTAAAAATTAGCAACCGGATATTCAATGGCAAACGTCCAGATTTAATAAAACTATCTCCGTCGACATGCCGCTTAGTTTAATTCTGCAGCAACATTTCTCCTTCAACACCTTACGACACCACAGCTCCCATCATCATCATCATCATCATCATCATACCCTTCTCCACTTCCTCTTCGTCGCCCTCCTCCTCCTTATCATCATTATCGTCGTCATCAAGTTAACATATGATCAAGATGCGTAATAACACTTCTATAGATCGTATGTCGAGTATAGGGCAAAATTAACTGTGAATTTCAATTAATTACACTGAAACAACACTGTAAATGTCACGTGACTTAGACAATGGTACTCTTTATTAAAGGGGGCGGCGGCCATTTTTGTGTGTATACTGTCGGTCGGTCGGTAGAGAGGGCATGTTTTTATTCGGTCAATGTGTAGAATCAGTTTACATAGTTTCCAAGGCATAATATTACCTTCAATTTACCCTCGGAGAAAACTGACGACAGTGGCGTATTTTTTATACATTTACTGTTACTATTAGTTTTAAAATTATTATCATTATTTTTATTTTTCCGAATGCATTTCGGTACCAAGCTACAGTAATAGAAGACCAAGGGATAATAATGGTGGTTGTGGTTGTGGTGGTGGCGACAGCAACGACGATGATGATGGTGGTGGTGAGGGGGCATATGCGTTAATGATGGTGACTTGTGTGGGGATGATGGTGGCAATGGTGGTGCTAGTTATCATTTTGCTAGAATGGGCGTTGTTTTTATACATACTGTTGATGGAGAGATAACAGTTGTGATATTTGTAGGCGTAGTGGTGGTAGCAGTGGTGACAGTGACAGTGAAAGTGGTGGAGGAGGTGTTTCCTTGTTTGTTATGTTACTAGCAATATTTGCGGTAGACGTAGAATAGCCGAATCATATACAAGTTCGGTTCGTAATTTCAGAATCCACGGATCGAACCCGCCACGTGGCCTCTTGAGAAGATCTCAACTTTTTTTATAAACTAGTCGACTAATGCCTTGTAAGTGAAACTGAGTAGGCGGTGACTATATAAGCACCCATCAGACCACTTGTACTTGTATTTGAAAGGCCCAGCTATGTCACACTGTGTCACACTGATTCCGTCTGAAAATTACATTAAAGGTACGCGCGCCTGTGGAATACTCAGACCGATAACATACACACTTATGCGTTAATTCAATGAGTTTGATTGTCTAGTTGACTGAACAACTAATATGTCTTGCGCGAAATTTCTGATCATTTTTTGACCGGCCAAAATGGTAAAAAAATGGACCATTTTTTGACCATTTTCTGACCAACCGTTTTTTTTTTTCCTTAAATGTTTGCAGTTGTATGAGCAGCGTTGTATCTACGTGAATGTAGTGTATGTGATAGTATGAACGGTATGGTATACGCTTTAGTATGGGTGGTGTCGTATTTGTGGTGGTTCTGTAACAGTATAGGCTATGTGTTGTGTGTGGTACTATGGGCTGTGTGCTATCTGTGATACTGCGGTGTCTGTGATAATACGGGCAGTGTGATATCTATGGTGTATATATAAAGATTAAGGTTAGTACATTGAATAAAATTTCGTTGTGTTGATATTTTAGCCCCGAAAAGTCTCTGATTGAACATACACGTGACCAAATACATTCCAAACGTGACTATTCCGTTTTAAAATTCAGGCTCAATTTATTCAGGATTAAAATTTCTGTTTTCTCTTCTAAGATAGAGGGGGTAATATTCGGGTTGTTTACCTGCTATTTCTACCAAATCGAGAATGTGGCATATTTCTGTGAATGAGGATTGTTTATGATGGAGTTGCTGTTGCTGCAAGTGGTGGTGGTGGTGGTGGTGGTGGTGGTGATGGTCGTCGTCGTCGTCGTCGTCGTCGTCGTCGTTGTCGTCGTCGTAGTCGTGAACATGGTCGGTTCCAGGATGGGGACAGTGGGTTGGTGGTGGCTTTGGTGGTAATGGTTGTAAATGTGATAGAAGTGGTAATGCAGTTAGTGGTGATAATATTGATACTAGGTTGTTCAGATTATAGCACTAATAGTTGCACTCATTGCCTTGTATTACCTTTTTCGATTCGTCTAGAAATTGTGTTATGCCCATGTGTATAGATCCTCCGATCCCGATGAGACTAATGTCCTTTTGAATCTCTTTGCACAGCTGCAATAGAAACGTATCCATAGAGATAATTAGAGGAAGTCTAAAGGTTCGTTATTTTGTATTGGCAGTAGACTAGCTGTAGGAGTAAAATGGGGTGTGGGAGTGATGGATGCAATGTGAGTTGCGAGATGAGAAGTGACGATGAGTCAGGAGTGCGGATTCAGAAGTGACATGAGATCAACCAAATTCGAGAGCAGAGAACTACTGTAGGAGATGTAGAAGTGCAGATTTAGGACAAAGTGTTTGTGGAGCAAAATGTACGGGTGAGAGACTTGATGTTATTTAGTCGAAGGAATCTCTTGGGATACGGTCTAGGACATCTCTCATCATGTCACAACAACACCACCTCTAGCTGTGTTTGAGTACGGGTCCCACCTAGAAGTTAGGTAATATTTGAGAACTAAAGAATTAAGAGTCTAGGAAAGGATAAACCACATGAGCGGTCGGGGGTAGTTAACAATGAATTGGCAGAGATCCGATTGATCAGCAGCTGACCTGAAATTTCATAAGGACTTTTTGTGGGGAGTAGGGCTTCTTTAGTATGTGAATATCATACGGGTAGTTAAGATGAAATATGTATCAGATATACAGATATGTAAGGAGATGATGGCCGTAATCTGGTAAATATTGAACTTGGAGGTGAGAAAAGATCAAGGATGTAAGGGGTGAAATTATTTCATGTAAATAATCAAGGACTATGAAAAGCCCAGTTTCTCAGATAAGAACGAGAGCAAAGAAGTGCCGAAGTAACAAAGGGCAATAACTTCAGGTAGAAGTAAAGTGAAGTTAAATTCGTGAGCGCCAGATGATACATCAGCGATACGTACCTCATGAGATGAAGGAGGTGTTGATAAACAATAAAATGAGATATTCACGGTAAGAAAGCTTTAAAACGTATTTATAATAAATCAGATCAAGCGTAAGGTTTAGCAACTTTTACTTTTATATAAACTCGGTAATATTAAAAATTAGAGGTTACATCAACAGGTGCGTAGCCCAGTGACTAGGATATTGCACTCGCGATCACGCGATCGTAGTTTCAATTTCTCGAATTACATATACAGTCATATATAAGTATACATGTGTGTGTGTATGCGTGTGTGAAGTGAATGTGCGTTCGTATGTGTGTGTGCGCGCGCGTGCACGCGCATGCGTGTATGTTTGTGTATGGATGTATGTGTATATAAAGACAATCTGAACAAACAAGAATTTCTCTAAAATTGCCATGCTATTGACATGTCTCGCTCTACTAGACATAAGGGAAGAGAGTTGCCTTATCAATACATGATAACACATGATGACACATGATGACATGTACAGAAGCAGTAACAGGTGGCCACTGCCGAGTTATTGCTTCCAAACAGTCAGAATGTTGTTTCCCTAAACTCATGGCAGCTTTGAAAAATTTTTTATTCTTGATGTTTTCTTCCATTCTCACTTGGAGTTTGCCCCAAACTCTACCTAGCGATTGCTTTATCTTCTCTAAAAGTGACGATAAATTCAATAAATCAACATTATTTACGTTGTATAGGATTTAATATACTTGCATTCATTTATTCATATTTCTTGTTGATAAACGAAACGTACGGCACTGATCAATTTTAAGTTATTTCTCTGCTCGTTTTTGTTCATTTATGCATATACATACATGGTCAGCCGCAGGCGTGACTGTGTGGTAAGAAGCTTGCTTTCTAGCCAAACGGTTCCTGGTTCAGTCCCACACGGCACGTTGGGCAAGTGTCTTATACTTTAGCCTCGGGCCGATGAAAGCTTGTAAGTAGATTCTGTTGACGGATATTGAAAGCTCGTAGTGTGTGTGTGTGTGTGTCTGAGTTTGTCTCCTACTACTGTGTGACAACTTGTATTGGTGTGTTTACGTCCCCGTAAACTAGCGGTTCAGCAAAAGTAACAGATAGAATAAAGTATTGGGCTTTTAAAAAATAAGTCCCTTCAAAGCGGTGTCCCACCATGGCCGCAGTTAAATGAC
>NC_068983.1:20196414-20197257 GCF_001194135.2 Octopus bimaculoides
AACTAAAGGCAGGTTTGTTTTTGCTTTTCACTCTGGTTTTTTGTTCTATGTGCGCCATAAATATCGCCATCCATTTAGAGAAAAATTTGTAGTTTAGAATCAGTAGTTTTTTGACTGCTATTTCTAAATTTTCAGTATGTTGGAGAAGCAACTCAATGCTAATCCCTGTATATTTACGATGATAAATGATTTTACCGATAAAGGTTTTTTTCATACTGAACTACTTGGCAAAATTGTTAATTATTAATTCTATTGCTAATTGACGATTCCCTGCCCTTATTCTTGTATAATTTATATATATATATATGCAGAAATATAGTCAATAATGCAGAAATATACTCAAGATACTAACGTGTTCAGTCTTTTCTTTGATAGCAGGTTTCACTATTTTCGTTGCATATGCATGTATACGTACATATGTATGTATGTATGTATGTATGTATGTATGTATGTATGTGCGTGTGTATGTATTTACGTGTGTATACATGTATGTATGTAGGTAGGTAGGTGGGTATGTATGTATGTATGTATGTAGGTATGTATGTGTGTATGTAAGTATGTATGTGTGTGTGCATGTATGTATATATATGTGTGTGTGTGTATATATAATATATATATATGTGTGTGTGTGTGTGTGTGTGTGTATGTGTGTGTATGAGTTGGAGAGGGAGTGGCTGTGTGGCAAGGAGCCTTCTTCGCAACCACATGCTTTCGGGCTCGGTCCCACTGCTTGGCACGTTAGGCAAGTATCTGTTACTATAGCCTCGGACGGACCAAAGCCCTGTGAGTGGTTTTCGAAGACGGAAACTGAAAGAAGCCCTTCATATATGTGTGTTGGGGGGG
>NC_068983.1:20198444-20199349 GCF_001194135.2 Octopus bimaculoides
TGCTCCACACACACGCGCGCGTGCATATATCATAGATATACATATTGCTTCAAATGTTGGCACAAGACCAGCCATTTCGTGGGAGGGCATAAATCGACTACATCGACCCAAGCACTCAACTGGTACTTATTTTATCCCTCAAAAGGATGAAAGGTCAAGTCTACTTTGGTGGAATTTGAACTCAGAACGTAAAGACAGACGAAATACCGCTAATCATTTCGCCCGATGTGCTAACGTTTCTTATTTCGTTATTGCCCATAGCCGACCAATCGCAAATTCTGTTTCTCCGTTCTCCATCCTTCCAAACATTTTCTAATCATTACCGACAACTCTCGTCTCCGTGGCCCCTTTGTTCGACTGTTCGTCCTCTTCCACCGTCCTACATCACTTTCTGTGTCGTTTAGCTTGTTTTGTTTTGCTTGCTCTTGTCCCTAAGCATTTCACCAGGCGTGCTTCTTATTTCTTTATTGCACACAAGGGGTTAAACATAGAGGGGACAAACAAGGACAGACAAAGGGATTAAGTCGATTACATCGACTTCAGTGCGTAACTGGTACTTTATTTATCAACCTCGAAAGGATGAAAGACAAAGTCGACTTCGGCGGAATTTGAACTTAAAACGTAAAGACAAACGAAATACCTATTTCTTTACTGCCCACAAGGGGCTACACACAGAGGGGACAAACAAGGACAGACAAACGGATTAAATCGATTATATCGACCCCAGTGCGTAACTGGTACTTAATTTATCGACCCCGAAAGGATGAAAGGCAAAGTCGACCTCGGCGGAATTTGAACTCAGAACGTAACGGCAGACGAAATACCGCTAAGCAATTCGCCCGACGTGCTAACGATTCTGCCAGCTCGCTGCCTTATTTGAAAGAATCGCGGATCGTGTCGTTCGC
>NC_068983.1:20199623-20200979 GCF_001194135.2 Octopus bimaculoides
CGAGCTAAGGCATGCGCCTTGAGGTTGAGACGCTTTTGGAAAACAACTCGGGTCCGGCTACGGTTCCGGCTTAGATGCGTTCAGCCGTTATCGCTCAGAGGCAGCCTGGCACCACCGCTCTATCGAGCGAGCGCGCAAACCGTTGCTCTGAACCCGCGGTTCCTCTCGTACTGGACGGGATAGCCGTAGCCGAGTTGACGTTGCCGGCGCAACCGCCTAAGGCCGCGGGGGCAAACGAAATACCGCTAAGCATTTCACCCGGCGTGCTTAACGTTTCTGCCAGCTCGCCACATTGAAAATATAAACTAATATCACTTTGGCATTACTTTCAGAGTAACCTTCGCGCGTTGAGCAGGTTGACTAAAAGACTAAAACTTCCCCATGTTTTCTCGTAATATATGTTTCAAATTCTGGTACAAGGTCAACCATTTGGAGAGAGGGAGTAAGTCGATTACATCGACCCCAGTACTCAACTGTTACTTATTTTATCGATACCGAAAAGATTAAAGGCAAAGTCGACCTTGGCGGAATTTGAATTCAGAACGTAATGGAGGACAAAATGCCGCTGAGCATTTTGCCTGGCATGCAAACGATTCTACCAGCTCGTCGTCTGCGTTGGTTCGTAATACAGCCTTGCAATATGCCAAAAGGCCCTTCCAATGATAGGTAATCTATTTAATTTCACCCGAAAGGGTAATGGCTGAGGTTAACCCATGCGTGTAAATTTCGTTCTATAATACTCAGTGCTTGACTATTATTTTATTTCATCGCGCCCAAAGTCAACTTTTAGGCGTATCGAACTCAAGACGCAAAATTTTGTACCGAAAAACCTGATGCTTGACTGTTTCTTTATTTCATCGAACACACAAGGATCGACGTTTAAGTGAACTACTTAGTGGGGCACGCAAGATTCGTAATTAATTATCGAATGGTATTTTACCGAAAACCTACCGATTCTGCAAATCCACTTTAGTTAGTGTATTAATAGTGGTTGCTGTAGTCGCCTAACCCTAGCTCAACACCATCTAATCAGACTTTATACTAAAGGATGTTCCAGCAGTGATTACTCTCGAATGTAAACTCATGCATTTAAGATATCCCAATGTGATTTGAGGGTGATTTGACTGACATTCTAGAAACCATGTAACCGGGTTGAGGTTCTTTCGTGTAATTCCCGCTTGCTGCAGCAGCAGCAGCAGTGGTAGTAGTAGTAGTTGATATTGTGTTTGATTTTCGTTGCTGGTGTTTTGCCTGTTAAACCGCTTACTGTTTGTACTGTTGTCATCACAACTCCCGTTGCGGGCTGGTGGTGGTGGTGGTGGTTGTGGTAATGGTGGTGGTGGTGGTGGTGGTGGT
>NC_068983.1:20202935-20208208 GCF_001194135.2 Octopus bimaculoides
GTTAACTTCGATAGGATTGGAACTCGCAACTTAAAGATTTCGAAGAAGTGCAGCTAGACATTTTGACTGAGGCGGTAACAATTCTTATTTCTTTATTGCCCACAAGGGGCTAAACATAGAGGGGACAAATAAGGACAGACAAATGGATTAATTAAGTCGATTACATCGACCCCAGTGCGTAACTGGTACTTAATTTATCGACCCCCGAAGGGATGAAAGGCAAAGTCGACCTCAGCGGAATTTGAACTACTCAGAACGTAACGGCAGTCGAAATACCGCTAAGCATTTCACCCGGCGTGCTAACGTTTCTGCCAGCTCGCCGCCTTCAATTGAAATGTAATGGAGTTAGAATAAACGCTACTAAGCATTTTGTCCGATGTGCTAACAATTCTGCCAACTCTCTGCCTTAGAAAATGCAATAAACTAAGTTTCAAACTTTAGCATAAAGCCAACACATTTAGGGGAAGGTGGTCAGTCGGTTACGTCAACCCAGTACTTGACTGGTACTTTATTTTATCGACTCCGAAAGAATAAAAGATAAAGGTGACCTCGGCAGAATTTGAACTTAACGTAATGAATCGGAAGAATCACTGCAAAGCACTTTTTCCTACCTGCTTTCGATCTTATCGACTCACCAGCTTCGGAAATGTAATAAAATTGGTTTCAAATTTTAGCACGAGGCCTTTGAAGTTCAGGGGAGGCGTAAATCGATTACATCGACCCTCAGTGATCGACTGGTACATATGTTTTCGACGCCGAAAGGATAAAAAGCGAAGTCGACCTCAGTGGAGTTTAGAAATCAGAACGCGAAGCCGGAAGAAATGCCGTTCAGCATTTTGTCCGGTGCGGTAATAATTTTGCCAGTTTAGCACCTTAAAAGAAAAATGCAATAAAATTAAACACTTAATGTATTCCATAAAAAAGGGGAAAAATTTATACAAAATGAACGAGTAAGAATCTAGAACATTGGATTGGCGGAAACATACGAAGGTAGGATCGAATACCTTGGGGTAATTCTTCCCCTTTCTTTGTGATGCATTGAAATCCCACCAAAGCCTATTTGGATGGTAGGCGTAACCTATCGCTTGATTTAACATCACTACGTAGAATCTTGAGCGCCTTTGGTGAAGTACATTTGGTTGGAAGAATTCAGCCCAGGTCTCTGGATTGACAATACTTCCCCTGTTTCCAACAGATTCGGCGGCTCTGCAAAACGTCATGGGAACTGCGAACCCACCTAACTAAGAGATCAGAGAAAGATGTCGCACTAAAAGCTAATGTAATTATTCCTTCTGCCTTTGTACCTTTGAAGGAAGATTGATGAATAGCTGCATGCAGTAGCAAGCTCGTTGCTACAAGAACTTCTAACATAAAGACACATGTGCTGGCTGTCAAAGGAGTCAGCGAAATGGAAGATAAGGTTCTTCTGTCCTCACAGTAATTTAGAACCACCTTCAAAGAAAAAATAAATAATTAGAGGGAGTCAGCTAACCCTCTATTACCAACTAGTGCATAGATTTACTGTGTAAATGAAAATATGAACTTTTACTGATTTGACATGAACCACGGGAGAAACTAAGACATTGTATGTATGTATGTCATTTTTCAGTTTTATTTCAAGATATTTTGCCAATAGTGAAAGAGCTGTTTTCTAACCTAGATCCAAGGCGACTCAATTTCAACAGCATCATCAGGATATTTTTGCATGTATGTATGTATGTATGTATGTGGAGATTTGTACGTTTTGTTTTATATATATTAACTCATGCATATATTTGCATGCTTCGACATGCTCATATATACTTAATTGATAAATGTCTGGAGGTTTTACAAATTTTTATGCATGTATGTAGGTATGTATGTATGTATGTCATTGTTCAGTTTATTTCAAGATTTTTTGCCAATAGAGAAAGAACCGGTTTCTAACCCAGATCCAATCAACAACAGGGTATTTTCGTATGTATGTATGTATGCATGTATGCATGTATGCATGTATGTATGTATGTATGTATGTATGTATGTGAAGATTGGTATGTTTTATGTATGTATTCTCATGCATACAGTTGCATACCTAGACATGCTCATATATATTTAAATGATAAACTTCTGGAAAGTGCTACAGATTTTTACAGTTCCAGTGATGGATTGGATCTGTAGTCTTCCAATTAGCTTTCTCCTTTCTGGTTTTGTATGTATGTATGTATGTATGTATGTATGTATGCATGCATGCATTTATGTATGTATAGAAAGAAAGAAATGCCGAAAAGATCATATATATGTAATTTTCTTAAAAGCATTGTTATTTTAAAGTACCTGATGAACTTTGCTGTTAATTAAGGAAAGAATTAATCAAAATATTGTTAACATGTACATGTGTGTGTGTGTGTGTGTGTGTGTGTGTGTGTGTGTGTGTGCGTGTATTTTTTGTATGTCTATCAGTGTGTATCAACATACATACCTGCACACACATACACAGGCACAAATACATATATTGTTATATATTTCTTTGCCGTCGTACTTTTTGAATAATGCCGAATTAATCAAACATTTCCTAGCACGAAGTATTATGTAAGTAATGCAACCTTTTTCAAATAAACAAAACGAACGTTAAATTATTTCATATCTCTTAACAACACGTGTACATTTGAAGAATAACTTTATACTAATATTAATATTAATAGAATAAGTTGTTTCCTGGCGACAAAACATCACTCGTCAATTGGGCTGTCGCCCAAATAGCTACGGTTTATTGTGATATTCGAAGGGAGAAAGGAGAAATGAGATTGAATTGGTGAGGCGAAGAGGACCAAATTATAGCGTAGAAGGATATAAAGAGTAGAAGAGGAAGACAAAAAGGTGGAGAGCAAGAGAAGATAAGGAGCATGAAACAGGGGCAAAAGAGATATCTGAAAGAGAACAGTGGATGAAGAAGCTTCGTAATAGCGACAAAAGTAAAAACGTGGGTGTTTGGATGTATGAGAATGCGTAACAGATATATAGATAAGTGAATAGACAGACAGACAGACAGATAGACGAAGGAACGAACAGACGGATGGATAGGCGGATGGATTTAGTTGGACAAACAAACAGATAGACAGACCGACAGATAGATCGATAAATAGCTAGACAGACAGACAGACAGGTAGACAGATAGATAGATAGATAGATAGATAGATAGATAGATAGATAGATAGACAGACAGACAGACAGACGAAGAGACAGACAGACGAAGAGACAGACAGACGAAGAGACAGACAGACGAAGAGACAGACAGACGAAGAGGCGGACGAACGGTTCGAATTCTTGGATTGATAGAAAGACAGACAGACAGGTAGATAGATAGATAGATAGATAGATAGATAGATAGATAGATAGATAGAAGGTTTGTGTGTGCGCGCGCGCATGAAAACGGGTGAGTGTGTATGTACCTACGTGTATGTGTGGATTTCTAAGCTTCAGCGAAAGTGTACCTCAGAGTGAGGGGGAGAGAAAGAGTGATAAGCAAATAATGAAAAAAAGAACGAATGAATGAATGACAAATTGAAAAAGAGTGAAACTAAAGAAATGGTTGTGTGGTTAACAAGCTCGCTTTGCCACCGCGTGGGTTGGTGTCCAGTCTACTGTGCAGCACCTTGCGCAAAGGTCGTCCTGGGGAGTGAATTTGGTAGACGGAAGCTGTGAAAGACCGTCGTATGAGAGAGAGAGAGAGAGGGGGAGGTTGTTTGTGCATGTGTGCGTGTATGTATGTGGTTATATGTGTCTATGTATGTGTGTCTGTGCGTGTGTGTGTGTCCTACTCGTGTCGGTTTTTTGTTAGCTCTCTGTAACTTGGCAGGGACCTAGACTTTTTCATTTGCAAAATGTGCCCCCTTTAATTTTGCTCAGATTACTTTCAATTTTGATGTATCGTTGTAACTCTGAATTTTGATTACGATCAACCAATTACTTTGTCTCGTAAATTAAAGAATCTGATGTTATTTGGAATTAAAGTTGGAAAATTTGGGTAATTTTAGCCAATCAACAGACAGCGTGGCATTCGCAGCTTGTTGGCCAGTGTTATTCTTGTCGTAGTTTACAAATCCAAGCATGAAAACGTTACTCACCTTCTGAGTTTTGGAAACAGACCCCCTTTCACACAGACAGACAGACAGACATACACACACACGCACATGAATGCATATATGTACATATAAACTTATATATGAATACATACATCTACATGCACTTATATATTAATGATGTACACACAGATACATGACAGGTATACATAATACTGAAATACGCATAAAGTAAACGCATGCAGACAAATAATTAATATAACAAATTAAAAAATTAATAAAAGAATCATTGAAGAGACAAAAGAAATAGTAAGAAGATACATGTTGATTTTATTTGGTATTTCTGTTTATTTAGAAACCTACAATGAACAGGTCATGTAACAGTCGCTAAACTATAAATTTCACAGGGTACAACCTTAAAGATGATACCCCTCCGCTAACCGAAGAAAATTTCTGTCTCGCTACTGGCTAGAAATACAGATTTTCGATCTTTAAACATCTGTAACTCTTTCCTCCAATATTTTCCTCCACAACATCATACCTTCATAGCAATAAGACTGGAAGACTATATTATTATAGCTAATTTTCAGATTTTTTAACGTCCTTTTTTAAAAAATGCATATTTTGCGAATGAAAAAAACTAGATCCCTTGACAGTTCGACAAAGGAAAACGAATACTTAAGTGAAACATTTAAAAAAAAGTAAAAGTCCAGGGGTCCATTTGCAGGACGAAATTCTTCAAAGAAGTGCGGCAGCGTGGCCGCAGTCCAGTGATTTAAGCAAGGAAAAGACAGAAGCACTGAGAAATTGAATAAAACGATCGTATAGAACGGTATTGCAGAGAGAATGTATCGTTCAACAAACAAATGTCAGCATGTGTAAATCGTGTGTGTTGGTGATACATTTTTTTTTTATGTACGATAGAATGATAAAATGAAGAAAGCAAAATAAAATAAAATAAAAACAACTAAAGGAAGAAAAAAGAAAAAAAAATGAAAGGAAAATTGAAGAATGAAAACAATAAAGAATAGAAAAAAAGAAAGAAAAAGGTAGAAAGAAATTGGGAAAATATGAAAGATAAAAGCGAGAGGTAAATTATGTCAGAAAGATGGAAAAGATCAGAGAGAGGGAGAAGGGGTGAGAGTAGGAATATGGCAGCAGAAATAAAGCGAAAAAACAGGTGGTGGCGGCGGCGGCGGCGGCGGCGGTGGCAGC
>NC_068983.1:20208485-20209742 GCF_001194135.2 Octopus bimaculoides
GCGAGTAGTGGTGTTGGTGCTGGTGCTGATGCTGATGTGATGGTGTTGGTAGAGGATACCTTAGGAAAAAAGAAAGAAAGAAAGAAAGAAAGAAAGAAAGAAAGAAAGAAAGAAAGAAAGAAAGAAAGAAAGAAAGAAAGAAAAGAGCTGGACTGAGTGAAATGGAGTTTGATGACTACTTCAACATTCTACAGATAAAGAGAAAGAAAAACAAGAAAGAAATAACATAACGTGTGAAAAGAGAGATGAGCATTATGAGAGTCACGAGGAGCAGAAAGAGAGTAATAGTGACGTCAGCAAGATAGGGCTAGAGAAGGAGAGAGTGGGAGAACGAAAGAGAATGAAAGAGAGATAGACAGAGAGAGGCGGAGAGAGAAAGAGAGACAGAGAGAGAGAAAAGCTTGTAAGTTTTAAGTACGAAAAATTTACGAAGTCAGAAGTCGAGAAGATATGGAACGTTAAATAAATAAATAAATATTAGCAAGAAAAGGGTGAAAATGTGCTAACATTATAGATAGAGATGTGAAAATAAAAATAAAATGATTTGAGCCAGACAGACAGAAAAATAAAATGAAAAAATATCGAGAAATGTCTTCACTAAAAATAATTATTTTATAAAATTTTTCTTTAAACAATTTCTTTTAATTTTAAATATATTTTTCATCAATTTTCTATATATTTATTAATAGGGTATATTTGCTTATAAAGACTTTTGCAGCACGTTGAGTTCTATAGAATGCTCTGCTTTCTATATTTCTTGTTCGCTGTCAATATCTTTTAGTCGCTCTCACTGTCTCTCTTACTCTCTCTCTATTACTCCCTCTTTCACTCTCTCTCTCTCCATCTGTCTCTCTCTCTCTCTCTCTTTCACTCTCCCTCACTTTCTAAGTTAACGCCTTTTGTTTTCCTTCTAATTCGCTCTTTCTCCCAGCAAATACTATGTCCTCTTGCTCTCTCTCTCTCTCTCCTCTCTATCCTCCTCTCTCTCTCTCCCACTGTCCCTCTCTTTCTCTCTCTCTCTCTCTCTCCATTTTTTCTCGCCTCCTCATTTTCTAACATGGCACCTTTTTTCCTTTCCCGTCCCCCTCTTTCTCTCTCACTCTCTTAAGCTTTCTCTTTCGCTTCTCCTCCTCTCTCTCTCTCTCTCTCTCTCTCTTGCTCTCTTACTCCCTCCCTCTCCCTCCCTTTTCCCTTCCTCTCGCTTCCTCACTTTCTAACATGGCACCTTTTTTCCTTTCCCGTCCCCCTCTTTCTCTC
>NC_068983.1:20216028-20217047 GCF_001194135.2 Octopus bimaculoides
AAATTGTTTGGCGATCATGCTCTTCTCTTTCTCTCCTTCCGTTGTCTGTGGTGAAAGGAACAAAAGAGGAGTGGAGTTGTTGTTGTTGTTTTTGTTATTGTTGTTCTTGGTGGTAGTGGTGGCTGCGATGTCGGTGGCAGTAGTGGTTTTGGTTTTGTTGTCGTTGGTGGTGGTCGTAATGGTGGTAGTGGAGGTGGTGAAGGCAGTAGTAGTAAACGCAGCATTCCTGGTCTCTACGTCTTGTGTTCGTTCATGTGGAATGACTTGTTGGTCAGTCTCCTTGCCTGCTATTGGAGGCAAATCGACCACGTGTGAAGGCCTAGCCATATTTGTTTTACGAAGTATGGCAAATAAGCCGGAGAAAAATCAAAAACTTTTGGAAATAAACTCCAGAAGGAGCCACTGCCTATTACAAAAACTCAATAGGGTCGAAGTGTATAGTTTTATACACCTCTTCCACAAAAAATATTTTAAAACTGCAAAATTTTTGACATATAAAAGGCCAACTTACTTGCGAGCCGATGCGACTAGCATCCGTCCAGATCAAGACAGATAGATAGATAGATAGATAGATAGATAGATAGATAGATAGATAGATAGATAGATAGATATGCAATTGAATGGATAGAGAAGCATTTCTCTTATTTTTGCATATATGCCATACAACTTTGAACAGAAAGTCATAGAAAACCTAATTAAGAATATACGTTGAAAAATCATGTACGAATTTATATGATATCTGTAACCCCCACCATCACCCCAATTAAGGACCTTAAATACTTCATTTCCAACCTCTTCATCGTGACGAAAATTTTCAGGTTATGGACACAACACAAATTCGTTTATAAACTTTGAAAAATAACATTAGAAAATGCTCGAAACATTTTCTACCTTGTGTATGCTCTTTGCTCTTTTGCCGAACCGCTAAGTTACGTGGACGTAAACGCACCATCATCGGTTGTCAAGCGATGTTGGGGAGACAAACACTGACACACAAACATACACCCCCCCCACACCCC
>NC_068983.1:20217064-20221318 GCF_001194135.2 Octopus bimaculoides
ATATATATATATATATATATATATATATATACATATATACGACGAGCTTCTTTCAGTTTCCGTCTACCAAATCCATTCACAAGGCTTTTACAAATAAAGTATCTTTATCTGTTCCTAGTTTCAGCCATTCAGTTGCGACTGTGTTGGAGTACCGCCCCGGCAAAACCGGGGGTGGAATCGGCTTGTGGGGGAACAAATACAAAGATAAATGCGTGTACGCGCACATACACATATGTTCTTATATAGACGTATACATCCATACATACTCACAAACACATACAGAGACACACACAAAAACACACACACACATACGTACATGCATATATTCGTTATGTGCGAAAGAAGCGGTATGAGATCAAAATAGAATATTAGATTAAAACAGAATACAGAAAGCAGATACATCATTCATAGACTAATTTGCTACAATATTTCTGCTGGGAGAGTAACTATTATAGACGTACAGAGTTAAAAACACAGAAATATATCTGGAGCAGACGAAAATTTTCAAGCAGTAGTGATGTCATTGCTAAATGCCAATTTCCTTCCCTTAGGGCTGCATGACCTTCAAGTACGTACTGATAACTGTGTACTATAACTGACATTATCTTAGAATGAGTACTACAGTAAATCAGGCTTACAATGGTATTTCTGCATTAAGTATGATGCGTGGATTGCAATTTTAAACCAATATTGTATTTGTCACACGTAACGAATTTTTCTTCACCTAGCTGGTTAATTGCGACATCAGTTATTTTTCTAATCAGTTTATTACTATACCATTAACGGCTGATTTTTTTTTGTTGTTTTTTTTTTTTTGTTAGCTGTCAGACCAAAGCGAATAAGAGGGAATAAGTAGCAAACTTAATCAAAAGTACCCGTGGATGGGTCAAATTTTTCGACTAGACCGTTCAAAGAGGCACTCCAGAATGACTGCAGTTGAATGACTGAGACAAGTAAAAGAATAAAATAGCACAGTTGCATAGAAAGCAAAATTCATTAATATTATGAGAAAATTTCAATTTTGTTGCTTTAGCAGCTTTTCTACATTTCCGCTAATATTTAATATCAATTATGTTCATTTTAGACTAATAATGTAACTAATAATATTAGTACTGTAATAATAATATTAATAATGTCATATTACATTATCGTATTATAATATCAACATTATCGTATTATAATATCGTATTATAATATTGTATTATAATATCAACATTATTACTGCAAAGTTAATGGATCTAAACATATCTATATCGTGTCTATAGATTGTACCTAGCGTTAATATCTCCGGTATATGGCAAAATATTTATTCCTATTTTATATTTTATCTTTTAATTGTTTCAGTAATTAGACTGTGGCCATGCTGAGGCACCGCCTTGAAGAATAGCTTTTGGTCGGATGTATCGACCCCAGTACTTATTCTTAAAAGATTGGCACTTATTCTGTCGGTCTCTTTGGCCGAAGCGCTAAGTTACGGGGGACGTAAACACACTAACGTCTGTTGTCAAGCAATGGTAGCGGACAAACACAGATGGAAAAATACACACACACACATACATACATACATACATACATACATACATATATATATATATATATATATATATATATATTACATAGTATCTCTGGTGTGCTTGATCCACTGGTGCTGATTGTGGATCCCAAGTACACAAAATCATCCACTTCCTGAATCATCTCTCCGTCTACGGTGAAGTCACCTTGGTCTGTCCTCTACTTATCCACCACTAAGATCTTTGTCTTCTGTATATCCTTTACAGAGGAATAGGTCACTCTGTGCACTCATGTCTTTCACTTAGCGTATAGCAGGAAGTTACTCATTTTTTTTTTTGTCTAAGATTTTATTTGTCACAAAGAAATGACAAGAATTATATTACCTGTCTATTTCATTGAAACTAAACTAAAGAAAGCATCAGATTATTGACTTAAGGTCATTGTAGAGGAAAGTAGCATTTTGTATCATTATAGCAAGAACGTTAATATACAACAAGAAGTGTATGTGAGATTGAGTGACATAGCTTCCAGAGGGCACGTTATCTGCTAACTAACATCGGAAAAAAAACAGGCTTTTATAACTTTCTATGGAAGTTTCTACAAGCGTTCTGAAATATATTTTAGAATAATTGTGGCTAACACCTAGAATGACTTCGGCTGAAATCTTTTCAACCAACGAGAGAAGCCATTTTAAATTAATTTAAAACATAACTGTCGAAACAAAACAACTTTCACGATATCATCAAAGGGGAGAGAATTTCTTCACTGGTGATTTGAAGATGCTGTATATTTGATTTTCAACTTAACCCTTTAGTATTTAAACCGGCCATATCTGTCCCAAATATTCTATCGGTTACATATTCAAACCAGCCGGATCTGGCCTCTCACACCTACCCTAAAATGTTAATCTAATAATAAGCAATAATATCATTTAAACCCCAAAACTACGAGATAATACATGATTAAAACAAGGCGAATAAGCATTACATTTAACAAAATATGATTTGGTACTTTTCGGTTATCTTACCCCACCCCATTAAAATGTTGCCATTAAAAAGCTGAGTTTATGTGGCGACAACAGATTGGATTAAAAGAGTTAGATCCTTTTGATTCAATACTTCAACAGATCGTTGAATGTTTGGCCCCCGAATAGGCATGCTATGATTTGTTATAAAAATGTTATCAAATTCAATAAGATGTTTAACTCTCACAGTTTTCATGTTTATTGACTTTTCCATTTCTTTTTTTTTTTTTTAAGGGTTAAACAATTTTTTTAGTTGAGGAAGATAACCAAAAGTACCGATATTTCTCGTAAAACGGGGGGAGAAAACCCAATTTTTAATGGGGGGGGGGGTGAGATAAGCAAAAAGTACCCATGATTTTTCATCAAAATAAGCTGTTGGAGATGTAAAAGTATATTCAAATCGCTTAGAATGTTAAGAATTGAGAGGAGTTAAAGATAATAAGAATAGAGGGCAAATGTGAATAGAAAAACTTAAAATAGAAGAATGCCTTCTATTCGCATGGATTCTATTGAAAGCAGGCGGGCGGTCGTTGATGGAGAGAGAGGGACATAAATGGTGAATGGAGTGATACCAAATGTAGAATTGGTAGCAAGCAATAAAGCAGAAGGCGAATGCTTTACTCCGTTGAAAAGACGGACTTCTGGAATGTGTTACTGAAACACAAATAGGGATGAGGAATAAAAGGGTGCAAAGTAAATGTGGAGATATTGTGTTTAGCGAGTGGTGGAACTAGATGAATAACAGAGAGGGGTCCGTTGTTGTGGTATGTGTTGGTATTAAATTAGAATGAATATAAAATTGGAGATAACGGTGTTGACGGGTAATAACTTATGAACTGGTGGTCTGCAAAGATAAAACAGAGCAGAGAAACGTTATAAGAGAAGTTAAAATGTAGGCCAAAAGAAAATTATAAAATAACAAAGAAACGAATGGAAATATCTAGAAAAATCATACGTAAAGATTAACGTGTGTTCTTGCACATGTAGTTACATAAATACACGCACGCACGCACACAAACTCACACATTCACACATACACACAAATAAACAAACACATATTCAGACATGCATACAAAAATTTCTCTCTCTCTCTCTCTCTCTCTCTCTCTCTCTCTATCTCTCTCTCTATCTATCTCTCTCTCTTTCTCTATCTCTCTCTCTCTCTCTCTATCTCTCTCTCTATCTCTCTCTCTCTCTCTCACACACACACACACGCATATATACATATGTATATATATATATACATATATTCACAAGGATACATACATTATATACATATATTATGCGCACACACAGAGACACACACATAAATATATGTAGGTGTGTGTGTACGTCTGTGTGTGTGTGTGTGTGTGTGTGTGTGTGTGTGTGTGTGTGTGTGTGTGTTTGAGCGTATGTGTGCACTGATACATATATGGAAATATATATATGCGAAAGAATTGGGCAAGATTACTAATCCAAATCTTGATAAGCATATTGTCAAAGCTACAGTGTGTGTGCGTGCGTGCTTGCGCGCGTGATAGTGTGTGTATATGCGTGTGTGTGCGTGTGTGTTCGTGTGTGTGCGTGTGTGTGCGTGCGTATTTCACGCACTGAAATTTAACACAATATATCTTTAATATAAATCATGTTGGTGAATGACATTAAAGTGTGTCTGGTTTGTGTCTGCATTACATATAAAATGTGTATGTATATGGATATATATATATATATATATA
>NC_068983.1:20221776-20222622 GCF_001194135.2 Octopus bimaculoides
TATATATATATATATATATATATATATGCATATACACATATATACATATATACACACACAGACACACACATATATATATATATTTATATGTATAAATACACACGCACACTCACATACACACACACACTCACATACACACACACATACACACATATATATATATGTGTATATATATATACGCCCCAGCATGATAGCAGTCTAATGCCCCAAACAAGTAATAGATAAAAGACACACACACACACAAACTCAGACACATCTTTGTGTCTATGTGTCCATGCGTGAGTGAGTGTGTTTATGTGTGTGTGTGTGCGCGCGCGCGCCTGTATGCATATATATATGCGTGTGTATGTGTGCATCTCAAGTATTCAGAGTTGAAGGAATACATATATGTGTCAATGATGGAATGTTTAAAGAGATCTTAAGGAAGGCGGTTTAAAAGCTGATGTTTAGCGGTTGCCGAGTGTTTGCCAGCAATGATGACAAAACATGTTCGACTGAAGTAGTTGAGTGAAATGAAATCTGAGATTAAAATACTAAAACAGATGTTTTACATTCTTTCTTTGTTATCTCTCTCACAATCTATATTCCACAAAATTTCAATGAATTGAAGTACAGCTAGACATGTAATGACACGGAGGTAATACTCCCATACACTCATTCACACACACACACACATACATACATACATACATACATACATACATACACACACACACACATACATACATACATACATACAAATATATATGTGTGTGTGTGTTTGTGTGTATATATGTATATATATATATATATATATATATAAATATATACATATAAATATATATATATATATACATATAAATATAT
>NC_068983.1:20229291-20232108 GCF_001194135.2 Octopus bimaculoides
AAAAAAAGGGGTTTTGTATGATTGTGTATAGAGGAATACATTATTTTGTTTAAAAGAGTTCCAACACTGTCTGTTTTTTATGTTTTATTTATATTCCTGCAAAACCAATGTGGGATATAGAATATGGAATATACAATATATAATATAATATACAATATATGATATAAAATAAAAATGGATGGTACAATGAAATAAATTATTGAATGTCTTATTGAATATATGGAATATGTCTTATTGAATAGATGAAATATTGAGTGTTCAATATAAAGGATTAAATATATAAAGGCGAATACGTATTTTCTATACCTTGTGGTATTTCATCATGGCCGGTATGACAGACTTTAACAGACTGTACAGTCTGTTAAAGTCAGTCATACCTATCATTTGGGATATCACAGAAACAGCTGGAAAACTTCTAATAATTAATTAATTAACTAATTAATTAATCACTTCAAATTCACCTTACTCTAATTAAAGATTCTAAATGACTTGAAATACTCGTTCTGCTTTAGTTTTTGTTATCCTTTTCCCTCTGATATATACCTGCTAACTCGGAAGCCTACTGCTAATACTATGTATATATATATTCATATAAACGTATAAACCTCTACATATAATTATGCATACGTATACTATTATATATATGTAAACGTGTTTTATTTTATTCTTTTACTTGTTGCATTCATTTGACTCTGGTCTTTCTGGAGCACAAACTTGAAGGATTTTAAACGAACAGGTTAACTCCTGGACTTATTCTTTTAAGCCTAGTCCTGACTTTATCGACCTCTTTTGCCGAGCATCAGAATTAAGGTGACGTAAACACACCAACATCAAGGAAGGGGGCAAACAGGACACAAAGACACACATACATATACGACGGGCTTCTTTCAGTTTCCGTCTACCACATCCATTCACAAGGCTTTGGTCGGGCCGAAGATATAGTAGAAGACACTTTCTCAAGATGTCACGCACTAGGACTGAAATTGGAGCCATGTTGTTGGGAAGCAAGCTTCTTAGCACACAGCCACGCTTGCGGCTACCAATATCCAAGGTACCACCTGTCTAAGGTACCACGCAGTGCAACTGAACCCCAAACCATGTGGCTTGGTGTACTAACGTCCCCATATTATAAGCCAGGCCTTGTAATTGTTAAGTGATTTCCCTCTGCATGAAACACCTGGTGCCATGTTAACAAACAAATATATAATATTTCTCCGCCAATCGGTGTTGCGCACTTATTCTCACTCATTGGATTTTAGCGAAGAAAGGCTTCCGGCGTTATTAAACACTAAACACGAACATAGATTCAAAAGTGCCGTGGAAATATGTGTTTATATAGGGATGTTAGTCGAAGAAATCGAATCCAGGACTTATTCTTTGTAAGCCTAGTACTTATTCTATCGGTCTCTTTTGCTGAACCGCTAAGATACGGGGACATAAACACAACAGCGTCGATTGTCAAGCAATGGCAGTGGGGACAAACACAGACGCACATACATATATATGCAGTATATACGACGGGCTTCTTCCAGTTCCAGTCTACGAAATTCACTCACAAGGCTTTGGTCGGCCCGCAGCTATAGTAGAAGACACTTGCCCCAGATTCCACTCAGTGGGACTACACCCGGAACCATGTGGTTGGGAAGCAAGCTTCACATACATAATTACATGCATATACACACACATAATGATTTTCCTACAGGACATAGTGTTCTCAGATATTATGTAACTTATTTGTCATATTTACACTAGTTTAAGTTACAAGCTTATTTGACTGTAGATTGTTTGCACAGTAATGAAACAAATAAAAACACACAATTTGAAATCTCAGTTGTTCTGTATCCAACACGAGCTCACTGGTCACAATGTCTGTATGTACTCGAGATTTTATATCACGTGTTTCATCGTTGTAAACTAGCATACTCGAGATTTTATATCATGTATTTCATCGTTGTAAATTAGTATATGTTAATGCAGAACTTTAAAAAGGTGCCCCACTAATTTAGAATGTATGTTTAGCTTTTTAATAGAGATAATATTTAAAAGCGGCTATACCACGTATCTATTTCCTCGGTACGCAGACAAAATAGTATAATCTGGCTTGTTTTTATTTTGTTAGACCATCATTACAGAGAGCGTACAACACTAGTGTCCATACAGAGCTTATAAGCTTATAACTATTTACAGTCTATATAAACTTGGAGAAAGCTAAACAGTTTTAACAGGGCAAGCAATGAAATCTTCGATTAATTAATTAAGTTGCCAAAATGTGTTATTTTAAGCGCAGAGATTGACAGATGATAGACCTTTCGACGCAATGCTGAAAAGTGTGTGAAAATTATCTAAGGAACAATTATGTGATGATAACGAAGTTATTCCGTACTGGTGCTGGTTACTAAATCACTCTTTGAATGAATTAGCTACTTATGTCTATATAGGTAAATGGAAAGACGAATTTATATTTGCGGTGGAATATACAATTTCTTTTATTTCGCAGTTTCCTTGGAAGGAATATGTTTTAGTATCTGTAGAATTATAGTTGCGAGTATTATTTATCTTGTATTTTTTATGTTTTTGCTTGTTTCAATTATAGGACTTTGGTCATGTTGAGGCACCGCTTCAAGGGTTTTAGTTTAAAAGAATCGCTTCCACTACTTATTTTTGAAAGCCTGATTCTTATTCTGTTAGTCTTTTTTTTTTACCTAATTGCTATGTTACAGGGATGTAAATAAACCATCACTGATTGTCAAAGTCAGAGACTGACAAACACAGAGACACACACACATATATATGTACATATGTATGTTTATATATATA
>NC_068983.1:20232984-20234342 GCF_001194135.2 Octopus bimaculoides
ATCTAGTGTAACAATTTAAAAATGATAATAATAGAATCAATAATATACATGCCTCCCCAAAAGGCATTAAATAGCTGAAGGATTAAAATTAATCAAAGGACATACTAAGTATGCTCTTTGATTTATATAGATAGTAAGAATATACAAAAAGAAAAAAAAAGAAAAGACGAAGACGGGTGTGTAAACAACAAACGGAGGTATTAGTTTAACGCTCGGGAAGTGAGAAAGTCTTTTACGTTTCGAGCCTACGCTCTTCGACAGAAAGGACCACAGAGATAAACAGGGAGAGAAAATAAAAGGGTTTAGTGGCTAGCGGTCTATCTTGGTAAATGATTAACATAGATAGATAGATAGATAGATAGATAGATAGATAGATAGATAGATAGATAGATAGATAGATACATTTCTTTTATTAGCCACACAGGGCTCAACCGAGATGTGACAAATACAATGTAGAGCTTTTCTTTTTGCGAGGGGGAAGGAAAAAAAAAGAAGATAGATAGATAGATAGATAGATAGATAGATAGATAGATTGATAGATGTGTGTGTGTGTGCGGCAGAATTCTTTCAGTTTCCGTCTTTCCAAATCCACTCACAAGACTGTGGTCAACTTGAAGCTAAAGTAAAAGTAACTGACCCGGAAATGTCACGCAACGAGACTATACCCGAAATTACGTAATTGGGAAGCAAATTTCATGCCACCTGGTCCAAATTTTATCTGTGTTATATTTTTGGTTCTATGGAATGAATATATTTTGGTATTTGTAGAATTACAGTTGGGGGAAATTTCTTGGATATATATTTCACTTTTATTTCTATTTTGAAATTTACTCATATTTATGTATCGCATCTCAGTTTTTAAATATTAGAGATCTAATTGTTTGCTAACATTTTCTTTTATTTGGTAGCTTCCTCGGAGGAAATATATTTCAGTATTTTTAGAATTATAGCTTAGAGAATTTTTCTTGTGTATATATTTTATATTTTATATTTTATATTTCATTTGGATTATATTAGACTACTGGAAATTTTGTTATTATTATTATTTTTTTTTTTTTGGAGTGGGTGAGTGAATATATTTCTATATTTGCAGAATTGCAGTTGGAATATTCTTGAG
Source organism: Octopus bimaculoides (assembly GCF_001194135.2). Taxonomy (NCBI): domain Eukaryota; kingdom Metazoa; phylum Mollusca; class Cephalopoda; order Octopoda; family Octopodidae; genus Octopus; species Octopus bimaculoides. The sequence goes on from NC_068983.1 coordinate 20,234,102, forward strand.
TATATCTGATTTTTAATTTTCGTTGTTATTTTGATTTTATTTTCATTGGTATATGGGATTTTATTTTTGAAACATTATAGATATCAATTGGGTGATGAGTGACCCATATAAAACTGTTCTGAAAATATCTAAATTTCCATACATGGAAATGGAAATTTTAGATAAGCACAGGTGTAGCTGTGTGGTAAGAAAGTGACGAGCTGGCAGAAAGGTTAGCACGCCGGGCAAAATGCTTAGCAAT
>NC_068983.1:20234944-20237019 GCF_001194135.2 Octopus bimaculoides
ATATATATATATATATATATATATCTGTGTGTTTTTATATTAAAAAATGTCTGACATACACAGTATATAATGATATAGAGAATTAAAGGGTTGAAGAAAAGTACTACATATCTAACAACTGTTTCTGGGGACTCTGTGCTCCAAAATAACGTTTGTAGATTGATACCATTGCGGGATGAGATGAGCCTCCTTCTTCAGTGAAGAGATCTTACGTTTGAGGTGTTCAAAAAAAGAAGCTCAAAGAAGGAAAGAAGTTTCATCTTTGAACTTCTTTCCTTTAACTCCGATGTCAATTATTAGGCGTTTAGTACACAGCATTAAATTCGTATCAGTTACAGCAGCATGCCCATGATCGTTTGCGATGTACGGTAAGAAGAGCCGTGCAATACGTCATTATTATTTGATCACTGAGATGATGAGGCTAAGGTGTTGAAACATAAAGGAACTAGTAAACGCTATCGTTAAAAATTTAATAAATAGGAAAACTAAGAAAATATGTAAAATATTTTTGTCAAATATTCTCAATGCACTCACGCGTCTCCAATATAATGAGTTTTAAATTAAAGCTGCTCCTAATATATATATACGTACTACTATATGCATGTACGTTTATAATTTTGCATGGAACGAGCAGAAAGAAAGAGTGTTATAAATGTATTGTAGTGTTCGCTGTCAGAACTAAACTTCGTTCCTCAAGCGTCTGAATGATCTTCAGTACTTTAGTGTGTGTGTGTGTGAGTGTGTGTGTATGTATATATGTATATATATATATATATATATATATACAAACGTAACATCTCACCACATCTCAAAACACTACCGTACAACCCTTAAATCAATGAGGCATACAATACTATTGTACAAATTTTATCTATGCTCATTAGGGATCTATAAATGAACAACATTCTGAAAACACATAAATTTATCAAATGCAAAATCAACACAAATCGCTGAAAAACACTTTTGAAAAATGTGAAGCGTTACCCAACAACCACCAAAGTAATGGTTAAAAATGTGGACGCCCAAACTGTGAAACTTGTTCCAACCTGCAGAAATGCTCGGAATTCCTATTCAAACAAGGAAAGAGGTTCGCAATTAAAACCAACTTCACTTGTGCTGCCGAGAATTTAATTTATATCACTACTTGTCCAGGTTGTAGACATAATTATATAGGATAGACAAGTATAGAACTTAGACGGGGAACCATACTATATAACATTTACTTACCACAGTACAGACAGATTCCTTTCAATGAACACATAGACAGATGTGCAGGTAATATCCAACAAAACTTCACTGTTTTCCCTATCTACCAGTGCAAAGAGACAATTTCTGTACAAGAACGTTTAAATAAAGAATATATATTTAACGAAAAACAGAGAACACGCCTAAATATGAACATAAAACCAACTTTGGTCTCAGTGGATATCTTAATTCATGTTCACATACACATCACTGTAATTGTTTCATGTCACTACTTTAGCATATGTGGAGGTGCGTGGCTTAATGGTTATGGTGTCAGCATCATTATCGTAAGATTGTGGTTTCAATTCCTAGGCCGGGTGACGTGTTGTGTTCTTTTCACGTTACTCCAGTCCACTCAGCTGGCAAAAATGAGTAACACTGCGATGGACTGGCGTCCCGTCCGGTCGGGGAACACATACGCCATTGAAACTGGGGAACCGGACCCATGAGCCTGGCTAAGCTTTAAAAGGGCGCAAGAAGACTTTAGCTTATGAGTTTTTGCATACTTATTTACTCCTCCCCCAAAACGTGCAGTTATCTCCCTTGTCTTGAATAATAACAATCACCAATAACCTCCCTTTAGATTGTTCTCTCTGTTGATTCATATCATTCACAAGCTCCCATACACAGCATGGATTAAAATCTTCTTAAGAAAATACGATATTACAATACTTTCAACGTCATGATTAGCTAAAGCGAAACCAGTCGACGAATACAATACTCTTTCATTCATAAAATATAATAAAACTATGTAAGTGTGTGTGTTTGTGTGTGTGTGTGTGTGTGTGTGTGTGTGTATGTGTGTGTGTGTATATGTATATATATATATA
>NC_068983.1:20237907-20238558 GCF_001194135.2 Octopus bimaculoides
ATATATATACGCACATATACACATTACCATATATTGTTATATGCACAGATATAATTGTATTAATACACGCAACTGCACGGATGGAATTACTGATATGTGTACCACAGTTTTGATGACAAAAGATAAGAATGAAATATTTTGGGAATAGTTGAAAGTCTGTGACAATCCTCTACAGAACTCTACCTTAATCAACATCTTTGATGTCTCTGGACACTAAAGTGTACAAGTCTCGATAATACCTTCCCGCAGCTGCTATGAATATCTTCCATAGAAATCTTTTATATAGCCGTACAAATCTTACCAAACGATCTTTAGCAGCCATTGCCTGAAGATATTACGTAGGCGTGCTTGTCTGTTCATATACGTATATGCATGCATGTTTATGTGGTGAGCTCATGTTTAGGTTTGTGTGGGTGTGTGCGTGTGCGTGTGTGAGACCAAGTACATGCATTGTCACAAACACAACACACATGTATGGATATATATACATAAACATGTTTGTATGTGTGTGAGTATATAAATGTTCTTATATAAATTTGAATGTATGTATGGGGATATATATACTACATACATGCATTTATATATACTACATACATACATTTATACATACATTTATACATACATATATATATATATATATATATATATATA
>NC_068983.1:20239427-20249202 GCF_001194135.2 Octopus bimaculoides
TATATATATATATATATATATGTGTGTGTGTGTGTGTGTGTGTGTGTGTGTGTGTGTGTGTGTGTGAGAAACTTGGTATGTGAAAGCACTCGGTTGGATGTATAAAATGAAAAAAACTACAGAAGACAAGTGTTATATGGTTAAAGAATATATTTAAATCGTTATGTTAGAAAAATGTTATAAAATTTGACGCATAGTAACATTGTTTTTGAAGAAATAACCGGTTTCGTATTTTCTTCTCAAATTTCTGTATCCATATTGTGCTATCTTTTCACTATGAGGTGAAGTATGAAAGTTCGAGATAGGCGAAGGTAATCAGGGATTTTTTCGGTATAAGGGAGGTAATCATAAATGTTGAGAATGACTAGGTTTTAGTAATTTAACATGATTTGGTTTAGAAAGGATAGAATGTTACAAGTGTTTAGGTTTTGCTTTATATTTTTTTCAATGAGGTAAGTTCCCTTGTTTAAAAATGCTAGAAATGGTTAATTTTTGGCATATATTTTTCGATGAAGTAGGTTCCCTTATTTATTCAAATTTGTGTTGGTGTTCCAATGGCACATCGATAAAAGATTACAAATTGTAGTAATTTGCGCATTTCTCAATGTGTTCACTAAAGGGTATCATTTTCTATTCTAGGAATTCTATCTGCTGTCGGTGCAGAGTGCATCTGGGTCTAAGCGATAATCCCAGGGACCCTATGTAGTTTTGGTAGAAGCTCAAGCATCTTATAACATAAAACAAGTTTTCTGAGGCACAAGTAAAGTCAGACTTGATTTTGAATTTTTGTCCCTCTTTGAAAAGGAATTCTGATCTTTCTAGAAGGTTTGGGCATGTTGCGCAATTTGGTCGACCACATTTTTTTCACTTTTGCGTCCGTTATTTTAGAAAATAATTTTGCCTTTGTGAGGATCTTTTTTAGTGATTTCAGTTGTTTGTGGCTTTTAATGAGCTTATGTGTGTGTAAAATTTCCTTTAATTTGGGGTCCTTATGTAGCATTGGTAAATTTTGGGTGATGATGGTGATGGTTTCTTTGTTTCTGGGGTTATATGTGGATATGTACGGCAGTATTTTCGGAGATGGTGTGTTGCTGAGTTGAATTTTTCTTAAGGTTTCGATGTCGATTTGTGTTGCACGTCTAATTCTATCCTCTATGAGTTGAACTGTGTAGTGTCTGTCGATCAGGGTGTTTTTGAATTCTTGCAGTCTCTGGCATTTTTTTCTGACACTATTGTGCATATCCTTCTTGCAAGGTTGAAAGGATTGTTTGTTTTGGTGTTTCTTGGGTGGCATGAATTAAATAAATAGTAGATATTGTTTGGCGTCTAACAGGATCACGAAACTAACTCAATTTCGAGCTACTTCACTCGTCATCTGTCGTGGGCACCTGCACACTAGAGTGATATTGTTGGCGGTGGCGGTTCCTGGCTATCGTTGTAGTGTGCAGGTGCTTGCGACTGACAATGAGCCAAATAGCTAGAAATTACGTGGGGTGAAACTCGTAGTAATATTCAACTGCCATTTTGATATGGAGACTCGCTTTGTGCGAAGTACTCTGAAATACATACACATGCAGACACACGTGCATATATCTATATATATACAGCGGGATTCCTTCAGTCTTCCTTTACTATATCCAGTCTCAAGAATTTGGCCGGCCCATAGTTAAAGGAAAAGACACTCGCCAAGATGCCACACAAAAGGACTAAATCCAGAATCAGTTGACTAGAAAGCAAACTTTATCCTACACAGCCACGCTAACATACGTGTGTGTATGTGTGTGTGTGTGTGTGTGTGTGTAATTTTATAAGAAGATATGGTATGACAGAAAAACATCTCTTCTATAAATTTTTACGAAGTAATACAGTTCATTATACATATTTATAATGGCTGCTATAGATATGTCATGGTCGAGAGTATTAGATGTCAGTACTGTAATATCGTGTCCAAGAAACATTTTCCTGTGTGCGTTCTGTCATTGTCATGTCAGATGACTGTATTCTTCTGCAGACAACTTTCTAGTTTAACTTGAACAGAGCACTTAATTCACTTAACTCGTCTTGTGTCTGGTTGGCATTTATGTCTTTGTTATTAATTTCTACATTTTGAAGAACTCATCTTATTGAATACTTTGTTGTGATGGTTCGTTATGATAAACACTCGCGTGGTGTCGGAGCTGTAGGAATAGCAGAGGATTGTACAAGAAATATTTGGATACAGTATTTTATCTCGAAGGCGGCGAAATGCTTCGCGGCATTTCGTCATGTACTTCCTGTGTTCAAATTTCACCGAGATCAACTTTGCCTTCATCCTTTTGGGGTCGATATAACGCTATCAGATGAACAATTGGGTCCATGTATTCATCTTATCCTCTGCACCGAACTTGCTGGCCTCTTGCCAAAATTTGTGACCAATGCTTTGTCTTGTTTCGCTGAGATTTGAGTCCATATCCTGTGGAAGACGAGATTGCTTTTCACCAGATTCATTTTGCCTCTCTTCAAGACTAACACACCACACATTTTCAGTCCGAACTCCATTTTTTTCCAGATGTCCGTACATTGACTCTGCCAGTATATCAGTCAATAATTTCCATATAAGTGGCAAGCAGGATATCGGCCTGTAATTTTCTACCTTATTGCCTTTTCGATGTTTTTCAAGCACAGCACTGTCAACCACTCTGGTGTTACTTGGTCGTCATTTAACAAGATGTTGAGTTGTGCATCTATTCGTGCATGACATTCACCAAATCTTTTGAGCCAGTAGCCTTGAACTCCAGGGCCTTCCAAGTTGCATATTTTTTTCTAATTTCTTTCACTTCCCTAACTGAAATGGTCAGACAACTGTTTGTTTTAGTGCTTGCAACCATTCAGCCTCTGTCTGGTGCTCCTTGTCTTTACTCCACATGTCACTCCAAAACCTTCGACTTTCAATGTTATCTGGTATCAATTTTTCATCTGTACACACTCCATTTATTTCTTTGTAGAATCTCTTCCGATCTACTCTGAATAACTTATTCTGCTGGTAACCCTTCATTCTTTGGTCGTATCTTACATTCGTTGCCTTCTTTGCAACGAGGCGCTGTATGAGTTCCTCCATTACCACTTGCAAGCCCTTTCTTTCAATATTATACTTCCTGTTCAACGCCCTGTAATTTTTGTTCGCTCTTAAGCTCCTCCTTTTCTTTTCGGTCTAACATAGAACTGTCCTTCGAGAGCATATCTAACCCTGCCTGTATTCTCCTTTTCCACCATGGATCTTTTTTTTTTTTTGTCATTCCCGTTATATTTCTTTTTCCTTGACATTAACACCCACATTTTCTGCTACAATACTTACTGCCTTGATCAAATTATTTGTTTCTGTGATGATGTTTGTTCTTTTGTATTTCAGAATTTCATTCGCATTTTTCGTTTCTTGGTTCAATTTCCACCGATCACCCTTTGTAAGGTTGCAAATAATGTCGCTATCGTTCTCCTGTAGCCTTGCCTTTATTCTGTCGTAGATTGCCTTTTGCCCATCTGTAATGTCACCATTAATTTTATTGTCTTCTTCCAAACCATCTATCTGTCTCTCATCGATCAAGCTATCACTGTTATTTTCCTGTAGTTTATTAGAGCTTTCACCTCTGAGATTGCTTTTATCAGTAGGAACTGTATTTTCATTGTTTCCTTTGCTGCTGTTTTCCAATACCCGTTTTTTGAGAGCTTCGAGCTCTACTTCTCTGAACTAACGATTTTTTCTTATTGCTCTAGGGTAATCAGATAATCTCTGTTCAGTGTATTGAAACAATCCTCTTTCTCCCCATTGATCATACATACATTGTCGGTATCCCCTGAGATGAACAACATTTTCGTCTACAGAGTTGCTCAGGTAGTAACACTCCATGACCACAGCATTGATTTGTTTGCTCTATCCGCGCCGTGTGTGCTGGCTCTTTGCTGGATAACGACAGGCTAGAGTCGGACCAGTATCTCTGAGCTTGCCGGGTGTAACATTGTTACCTTCAAGGGCTTCAGTTTCATTACTACCGTTATGCACAATATTATGTTTTTTCATTGTCACACATATGAGGTAGTGATTGTCAGGTTGCGCAATTACCGGTGTTTTTATTGTGACACCACCATTAGATGTATCATCAATCAGAGCATAAGGAGATCCCAGCCGCTTCTTTTCATCATTATTATTATTATAATCATCACTGATATTATTATTTTCATCATCATCATCATTATTATTATTATTATTATCATTATTATTATTATTATTATTATTATTATTATTATTATTATTATTATTACTACTACTACTACTACTACTACTACTACTACTACTACTACTACTACTACTACTACTACTACTACTACTACTACTACTACTTAAGACGGCGAGCTGGCAGACTCGTTACCACGCCGAGTAAAAAGCTTAACGACATTTCGTCTGTCTTTATGTTCTGAGTTCAAATTCCGCCGAGTTTGATTTTGCCTTACGTCCATTCAGGATGCATGAAACAGGACTAGTTATTCCATTGCATGGATTACCTCTTTGTCTCTGGCTCAAAATTATGAAGCCAACACCTATCTTGAGTGAGAAAACTTTTAAGGAAACCAGCTGCCTCAAACAAAGTGAGATTTTCCCGTCCTCTAATCAATCTGGTGCACTTTTGATCAGACGTCAGAAGACGTGGCAGCCACCGAGCAGAAACCTTCCTCATGCAAAGTTCATTCTACAGAATATTCTCAGCTCTCTCACGGGGTATGCTAATTACATTGGCTATTAGATTTAGAGTAAATTGCCTGCCATCTATCGCCATGTGTTGAACACAATCTATCTTTTCCTCGGTGGTAGTAGCTGCAGAACATCCAAACCTTGGGTCATAACTCTCTCTCCCCTCTGAAATTCAACTGCTCACTTTTGCACTGCTAATAATGCTGGAGCGTCATCCCCTGATGTATTGGGTTGTCCGGAAAGTTCGTGCCGATTTATAGTAGCTTACCTTTCGACTTATTTGCCATGAAACCACCTCAATTCTAGGAAGAGGGTATTTTCAAGTTAAAGGAAAGATAGAGACGCATTGTGCAACAAAATGGTTCATATTTGGTTGATTAAAAATGTAATGGCAAGTATTTATTGACCTTTTTCTTTCCTTTAAAAATCGGCACGAACTTCCCGGACAACCCAATAGTAACCATGTCAGTATGAACGTCCTTAGTGGTTACACCCTATTTCTGCAGGTTCTTGAAAACGCGACGATGCCAAACTTTGTCCTTTCTCAAGATAAGTCGCTACTAGTTACTTTTGATGTTTTCTTTCAACACTCAGATATCAGTTTACCTGGAAAGGAACACTGTAGTTATTAATAAAAAGGGTTGAAAGTAATGCATGCAATATTTCACAACTCTACCGCCATTCCTTCCTAGTCAGCCTATGAACCTTTCAGCCCACCTTCGAACGTATTGATCTTAAATTACGTGTCGTATTAAGTACTGGTGCCCCTTAACAGTATGAAGTCTATTAGCAATGACATCTTTCTAAAAGCGTGTCGGCATATCCCCCAAAATAGTCGCTTGCCTTACTCCGATATCCTTCACTGCGTATATTAATATCATCATACTATCTTTAAAATTATATAAGGCTAACATAATTTATACTTTATCAAAACATTAATCTCTCATCCCTTTGGATGCAATATTTATTGATTCAGCTTGGGCGGCCATTTACAAAATATTTAAGTGTTTCTTCCTAATATCGGTATTTTCTATACTTCTGGAAATTTCAAGTAGGAAGTCTTTGATCATGTACCGAAATCAAAAACCCTACAGTGCTGGCTTTGAGCCCTGCACTTCTCCGCCAGTGCTACGTTTTTTCCTTTTAGTTGTTTAAGGCATTATATACAAATGTACAGTTTGTTTGGTTTTTACTTTACCTCGTTATTCTTTTACAAAGCTTCTGTTTTAGCTTACTTCTTCACGGCGTCTGACGTTTTCCATTTCTCATCTCAACTGTCAACCTTCGTTTTATATTTATCGCCTTCGTTGAAGAGAGAATACAGTTTTTTCTCTTTGTTTGTTTATGTATTATAGATATTTGTTTTACTTTTCCATTGTTTTTATACTATTGTTGTCCTTTGGGGCATATTTTATAATAGTTTTCTACTTGTAGAAGGCTCCTGAACCCCTTTTCTGTGATATATATATATATATGTGTGTGTGTGTGTGTGTGTGTGTGTGTGTACCTATATACATACATATATATGTATATATATATTTGTAAGCGCCTATATTATCTTTTCTTGTTTGTTTATGTCTAGTCTTGCTAATTCATTTAGCGTCTCGTTCAGAATATTGTAACTATTAACATATTAACATATATTACAGGAGCAACCGGAGTATAGATGTATTATATATTATTTCATTTTTCAATTTTGCGTTTAGCTCTATTTTAAGTATTAAACTAATGTATTTATATTATTTCTTTCCAGCCTTTTCTTTCGTTTGTGTATTGTACTAACTTTAGGGCATTAATTGTAAAGTAAATTTAAATCCATATTTTGTCTAATCCATTTATGCCTGTTTCTTTACCTAACATGGAATTCAACGTTGTCTTGCGGCGTTTTGCCTAATCCGATTCTCATATCAGTTCCTGATGTAGTCTATAGCAGTATTTTCAAATTGTTTATCATATGCAGCTTAAAACTTATGCACGGTGCTTCTATAACATTTGTATCGAGTTCAGTCTGGTTTCACATAAAGTTCTGAGCGCCAAACGGAAAAAGATTGACGCGAGACATTCCCCTCTGCATATTCTTATCATTGAGTTGAGCTTATATTTTCTTTTTCTCTTTTTTTTTTGCTTCTTAGCTTTCTTTTTTTTTTTCCTTTAAATTCCGTCTTTCGTTTGCAATTGCAAAATTCTTTGCCATTTAGTCACTATACTTCTTGCTCCTTTAAAAGTGAAACGTTTACAGATATTTTTATATTTTCTGTCAGCGGTCTGACACCTCTTTTGCACCACGAACAGGTTTCCTGCAAGATAATATTTCCACAGAACATGGAGAAGGGATGTCACGCGCACAAGAAAATACAATAAAATACATAATACAGTTTAATTAGTACATTACAATATATTGTATTTTGCATATATAATACGTACACAATGCAAAAACACCCAGCTTACTGCGATAATCCATAAAATAAGAATAAAATTTTATAATTTATTCTTTCTATGTGCTACAATATCAAGAGATCAAACTGGTCTGAAGCTCAATAATTTGGGATTCCTGATTTAAGTTTTTATAGAAGTTAAGTTTACATTTAACTGTAGAAAGCCGGTTATGGGTCTATAGTAAGTCTGTAGATTCTTTAGTCATGTAGATTAAGGTAGATTTTTCGATGTGTAAGCCAGTCAGGTGAGGGAAGGCAGTGATCTGGTAGTTCCGGTAGGAGATAGCAAACTATTATCTCCTGCTAGCCGTATAAACGCAAGTGATTATATGCACCACAATTTCAAATGAGAGGTTCTCCCTTGATAAATAACGCAGTATTCTGAGTTTTTACACATCTTCCACTTTTAAGTGGGGAATAAACATTAGCTGTGGAGGCGCAATGGCCCAGTGGTTAGGGCAGTGGACTCGCGGTCATAGGATCACGGTTTCGATTCCCAGACCGGGCGTTGTGAGTGTTTATTGAACGAAAACACCTAAAGCTCCACGAGTCTGTGGCAGGGGATGGTGGCGAACCCTGCTGTACTCTTTCACCACAACTTTCTCTCACTCTTACTTCCTGTTTCTGTTGTACTTGTATTTCAAACGGCCAGCCTTGTCACACTGTGTCACGCTGAATATCCCCGAGAACTACGTTAAGGGTACACGTGTCTGTGGAGTGCTCAGCCACTTGCACGTTAATTTCACGAGCAGGCTGTTCCGTTGATCGGATCAGCTGCAACCCTCGACGTCGTAAGCGATGGAGTGCCAACACAATACACACATTAGCTTTTACTATTTATACTGCTTCTGTTGCAATTAATTATTTGCGATTCCAAGCACTGAGATTTTAATGTATATCGCTGACGGAGGAATCGCTGCTATCTCTAGCTTCGGGAGGCTGACATTGACAAGGCCTGATGAGGCTGAGATCAGGAGGTCCGGTAGTCCCGGCAGCGGTAGCAGACATATTTCTCCACAAGTCCAGGTGAGATGGTCTCTCATGGTAAATAGTGCAGCACTCTGTGTTTTAACACAACATCCGCCTTTAAGTAGATGAGTTGTAGTTATATGTATTTCCACCACAAATTTGAGATTTTATTTGTTTGTGTATTACTCTTGTTCGTTTTGTGTTGCCTCTAGACAATTCGTTGAGCTGTTATGCCTTCCAACAACTGTTGTTGAGAACAAGCGCGTCCGTATTGATTCCTTCTCTTTCCAAAGATCTTCCTATGATACTACTTTCCATGTTGTTGGTACTGCATTTAGTTTAATTTTATCAAGTTCTTGATGAAATTGTCTAACGGTGGAGTTGTACTGTGTTATGTTCTCGCTTTCTTCATAACTACGAATATTTTACGATATAGACCAGTTACACTATTACAGGTATTCGGTTATTTCAGTTACACTTATCTCTGTAGTATTTATCACTCTTTTGTGTGTGTGTGTCTTTCCCTTGTTGATATCATTAAAGATTGAGATATAATTTTTTCCATTTTCTTTCTTCTCCCGAGAACTTAATGTTTGTTTTCCATTTCTTCGCTTGCGCTTTGAAATTCTTACATAAATACATGTGAATATTACCAATTCCTTTTTTAAACTACTGATGTAACTACATTTGTTATTGAGCTTATCCTAGTGATATTCAGTAAGCATCTTTGAGTTATATTTTTATAAGTAAATTTGTGTTTAGCGCATATTTTGTATTACATCGAAGATGACCTTTTTCAGTATTAAAATGGGGCGTTGAGTTAATGTCTACTATCTCTTAGCAGTAGGATTGAAACCGGAACATTTAACTCTGGATCAAACTTCTTAACGACACAGTCATGTCTGCGTTCATACATGGTAAATTTAAAAGCAGACAAGGATTTAATATGTAGCGATAAAAAATCTGGAACTTAATTTATCGACCTCGGAAGGATGAAAGGTAAAGTCGCTCTCGGTGGAATTTGAACTCAGAACATAAATACGGATGAAATATTGCTGAGCATTTTGCCCGGCGTGCCAACGATTCTACCAGCTCGCCAACATTAATAATAATCCTGTCTACTAAAGACACATCGGAGCTTGGCTGGTACTTATTTCATCGACCTGGAAAAGATAAAAGCAAAGTCGACCTTGGCAGAATTTGAACTCAGAACATAAAGACGGACGAAATACTGCTAAGCATTTTGCCCGGCGTACTAACGATTTTGCCAACTCATTGCCTTCATTATTCTAGTAATAATCCATTCTACTATAGGCACAAGGCCTGAAATTTTGGGGGAGCGGATTATACTGAGCCCAGTGTCTCCCTGGTACTTAATTTAACGACCCAGAAAGGAAGAAAGGAAGAAAGGCAGAATTTGAACTGAGGACGTAAAGCAGTTGAAATTTGAACTCATTACATAAAGACGGACGAAATAACGCTAAGCATTTTGCTTGGCGTACTAACGATTCTGATAGCTCGCTGCCTTAACTGTTCTAGTAATAATGAAAATTAATTTCTCTCCATGTTTCCAATTTATTGCTGTAAATAGAAACGAAACAAGGAAAGTGTATTTTTGCAGTCACTCGAACTTTAACCACATCGTCAA
>NC_068983.1:20249212-20250002 GCF_001194135.2 Octopus bimaculoides
CCCCATAGGAGCTAAACTACAACAACAAAAACAAAAATAACCGTTGTTATAGCCTAGGAAAGTTGTTGTTGGCACTCCGTCGCTTACGACGACGACGACGAGGGTTCCAGTTGATCCGATCAATGGAACAACCTGCTCGTGAAATTAACGTGCAAGTAGCTGATCATTCCACAGACACGTGTACCCTTAACGTAGTTCTCGGGGATATTCAGCGTGACACAGTGTGACAAGGCTGGCCCTTCGAACAACAGGCACAACAGAAACAGGAAGTAAGAGTGAGAGAAAGTTGTGGTGAAAGAGTACAGCAGGGTTCGCCACCACCCCCTGCCGGAGCCTCGTGGAGCTTTAGGTGTTTTTTTCCCCGTCTGGGAATCGAAACCAGGATCCTATGACCGCGAGTCCGATGTCCTAACCACTGGGCCATTGCGCCTCCCGCCTTGGAAAGTAAGACTACCAAAAATACATAGAAAGTGAGAAGTGGCAACAATTTTGGCTTTGCTAGTATTACATGTGAGGAAAGCTGAGTTTTTATAAGTTGTTCCGAAGCGAAAAAGTTGTGATAATCATCACTTAAATTGAATCACAGTTATTCTTGAAAGAAGAAAAAATGTGTTTGAAATATAACTGGGTTATATAGGTTTGGCATAAAGGATCCTTTTATCAAAGGATCTTGAATTCCTTCACAATAACATAGTTTATAGGATCAGATACCTACCACGATCGGCAGCGTAATCCGTTTCTTCTTTTATGTAATATCGTTTGATGTAACACCAACAATTGCTTCAGAAAT
>NC_068983.1:20250612-20251443 GCF_001194135.2 Octopus bimaculoides
TATATATATATATATTTATATATATATATGTATATATGTATATATATATATATATAATAAATACGAATACTAATTTATGTGTGTCAGTGTGTCACACTTAGAGCCCCTTTCTCACTATTCAATGACACTCCTACTGTAACTCATGATGGGGGTGAGACTAATAGTAGGCGTAGAGACGGTGAGGGGGTGGCGAAGGCAGAGAGACAGAGAGAGAGATATATAAAGAGAGAAAGAGAAAGAAAATGAAAGAAAAAGTGACAAAGAAATTTAAGGAGAGTTGATGATGTTTTATTAAAAGTAGTGATGCTGATGGTGGCAGAGGAAGTAATAATAAAAGAGAGAGCAAGAGCGAGAGGATGTACAACTTCGTTTAACCATGTCTCTTTGACAGATATTCCTGTCGCCAACATACTTAACACTATCATTTTGGCTTTATATTTTGCTTTCTTTAATACATACGCACACACACACATACACACACACGCGCGCACACATACACGCGCGCGCACGCACACAAACACAAACACACACACACACACACGCATATATACTTGTGTATATAAGATTGACCAGTCAGGTATGTACAATTTTCACTGGTCTAGCCCGCCTGTTTTTGCTCCGCTGAATCCGTATTTGAGAATTTTTTAAGTGAGCTTCTTCTAGCATATTGACAGACCGGTCACTGGTCAATCTTATATACACAAGTACTATAATCTTTTTAGGATCTCCCAAAAAATTTTTTCATGAACCTTCTGATTCTTTTAATGTGCTAGTTTCCTGGTATTAAATTGATATTAATTAATATCGAATTTTTACCATATTATGTTAATT
>NC_068983.1:20251588-20253092 GCF_001194135.2 Octopus bimaculoides
GTATATATATAATGCACTTTAACTGAAATTAAGTCTCCCCAAAATGAAACATATCTAATAAAATAAATGTGAATATCAGTGTGTCACACTTTTTCAACTTTAATAAATCTTTTCTACTGGAGGCACGAGGCCTCAAATGTTGCATGCAACACGTAACGTATTAATTTTATCATTGAAGTGTATATGAGCATGCCAAGATATGTAACTCTATGCATGTAAATACATACATAAAACATACAAATCTGCGCATGCATACATACATACATACATACATACATAAAACAAACAAAAATAATGTTGTTGATGTTGAAATTCCAATGAAGGAACTTTGGATGTAGGTTAGAAACCGGTTCTTTCTCTTTTGACAAGAAATCTTAAAATAAACTGAATAAGGACATACAAACATACATACATACATACATAGAGTTACAGAATAGCACCTTTCCTGATGTATCAGAGGTTATTCCTAGACATTTGCAATACTTGCTACAAAAATGATCCGATCTACCTCATATCAGATAATACTGTTGAATCAAATTGCGTAACTGTATGAATTTCTGCGTGTAGAACACACATTCGCAAAAATTTTCTGAAAATTTCAAAATAATACGAAAAGCTATTTGAAGTTATATTGGATGCTTAAACCAGAATACCCCCGAAGTTTTAGTGCTAGGGTGAGCAGGAGGAAATGCAACAGTTGTTAGCAAAGAAACGTGCATGAAGAAGATAGATTTTACGCGACGTGGTAAACAGCTTACTAGTTCAAGATAAAAAGAAAAATCGTTACAGTAGAGGTGGAAGGAGTACAAAGAGACAACAAAGATACTATGATACTGTTCTGACGTTTTTGTTTCAACCCAGGTCAGCCATGCTTGTAAATAAAGATGATCAGAGGTACTCCAGCCATGATCATCCCGCCTACTTACTTAAACATAGTCTCCCCAGGATTACATCCTCCAAACTTCCTTAACCATTTTAAAGTCAAACGACAGAGATTTGAGGAAGATTACATTGCTATTTCTAGGAAGCCGCACAAAAGTGGAGATGGACTCACGTTTGCTAATCATTGGTTTTACTGCACGAGTGAATAAATCTTTGTCAATCTGTTCTTACATTCATGCAACACACATTACCAAGCTATTTAAACCTAACATCCGATAAAACCTTATGGGATGTATGTTCATAGTTTTCTTGTGTCTCTGGGCAGAACACGATATTCTAACTACTTACGTTCACCTAGCTGCAAGAAACAAGATCCAGACGAAAATTTAACTGTAATAGCTTCGCTTGACTCTAAGAAATTCGGAGTTATGCATTAGTTTCATGATCACCCCAGGCTATTGCTCAGATTTGATATTTCATGACGTACTTGTTTATCTAACAAATTTTCTCTTCTATGTATAGGTGTGCGCATTATGTGCGTGCATAGACAGACATACATACACACATGCATACATACATACATATGCACATATATATATATATATATATATATATATATATA
>NC_068983.1:20253662-20256013 GCF_001194135.2 Octopus bimaculoides
TGTGTTATTTCTTTACTACCCACAAGGGGCTACACACAGAGGGGACAAACAAACGGATTAAGTCGATTATATCGACCCCAGTGCGTAACTGGTACTTATTTAATCGACCCCGAAAGGATGAAAGGCAAAGTCGACCTCGGCGGAATTTGAACTCAGAACGTAGCGGCAGACGAAATACCGCTAAGCATTTCGCCCGGCGTGCTAACGTTTCTGCCAGCTCGCCGCCTATGTGTGTGTATATATGTGTGTGTGTGTGTATGTGTGTGCGTGTGTGTGTGTATCTATGTTGGCGCGGAAGTAATTTTGTATGTATGTATTTATGTATGTATGTATGTATGTATGTATCTATCTATCTATCTATCTATTTATCTATCTACCTACCTACCTACCTACCTAACTAACTAACTACCTATCTATCTACCTATCTATCTGTGTGTCTGTCTATCTATCTATCTATTTATCTATCAATCTATCTATCTATCTATCTGTCTGTCTATCGATTGTCTATTATCTTTTTGTTAAGCATATTGTATCAAGGGGTATATTATCCAAAATGTATCTCTGTGTGGCTGTGTGGTTGAGAAGCTTGCTTTCCAATCATGTTACCTTGGTTTAGTCCGACTGTACGGCACATTGGGCAATTTTTTTTTCATTACAGCTCCGTGCCGACCAAAGCCTTGTGTACCATATAATTGCCATTACTATTCTGATATATAAAATAACACATGCAACTCACTTATTATTGTCATATAATAAACAAACAGAATTTCGTGTATGAAAATGATCTTTTTTCTACTTCAATTATTACTTGATCTTTTTTTATAAAATACACACATACAGGAGGAATAAATCTATATATGTATATATATATATATATATATATATATATATAATAACACTTTGAAAGTGGCTCCCGAGAAAAAGTTAAAGTAATTACCCTATCAACGACGGGTATTACTGCTAGTATGTATATATATTTATATGTATATACATATATGACGGTTTCCGTCTGCTAAATCTATTCACAAGGCTTTCGTCGGCTTTAGTAGAAGGCACCTGTTCAATGTGCCACATCGTAGGATTGAACCCGGAACAATGCGGTTTGGAAGCAAACTTCTTACACACAGTCACGCCTGCGCTTATTCTTACCAGACAGCCACACCAGCGCCTAAGATTATTTTAAACATCAAATGGCCAAGGAGATCTATCTAAATGAAACAGGAATCAATGGGGTCAATGAGAAAAAAAAAATATTTGAAAAACACTAGTTTACATCTTTTGATGTAGTTATTATTATTATTATTATTATTTTGTGGGGCACACAATTGCGTAAGTTGTTTAGAGGTAAAGTTTGGCCTTGTGCAAGGTCTTTTCTCTCTTTGAAAGGTTTCTGGCACAGGCATTGTTCCGTATTTAACATCTCTGTTAACACCTCCAGTAATATCTCTAATAACATCTTTCGAATATGTGTTCCATATTATGATTGGCAATAGTCAAAAAACACACTTAATGAAGAGCTCCATGATGGAAATGGTGGAATGAAGTATCAGCGCAGATGGTAAGCGTGAGGCGGACATCTTTTGCCCACATCTGTATAAATGAGTGTTATGTCCCTAGCAGAAATGGTGGCGAGCTGGCAGAAACGTTAGCACGCCGGGTGAAATGCTTATTGGTATTTCGCCTGTCACTACGTTCTGAGTTCAAATTCCACCGAGGTCGACTTTGCCTTTCATCCTTTCGGGGTCGATAAATTAAGTACCAGTTTAGCACTGGGGTCGATGTAATCGACTTAATCCCTTTGTCTGTTCTTGTTTGTCCCCTCTATGTTTAGCCCCTTCTGGGCAATAACGAAATAAGAAATGAAAAGCCAATCCGTGCTATTCATTGTTACGAGAATGCTTAAACGATGGCACTCCTGGAAATCAAGTTACCGCCATCATAAGTATGTATCTATGCGCGTGTGTGTGCGTGTACGTGTAAGCGCTTGAGTGTGTTGGGGGAGGGCGTGCGAGTTTGTAAAGAAGACACTTCCAGTTCTAAATCAAAACAAAAGTTATTTGACATAATCAGACATTAACAAGAATAATAGACACACACGCATATTTATACCACCCATAAATATGCACCTGAGTCTAAATTTGTACACTCACATACATGCACATACATGCACATACATGCACATACACAACATACAAAAACCAATTTAGGCACAGATACAGGCAAATTTACACAAACATCGGCACAAATACATGGGCAGTAACAAATGTATATATATATATGTATGGATATATATACATATATTTATATACGTATATATATATATATATATATATATATATATATATATATAT
>NC_068983.1:20258997-20259381 GCF_001194135.2 Octopus bimaculoides
GTCGAATCAAATCGACCCCAGGACTTATTCTTTGTAAGCCTAGTACTTATTCTATCGGGTCACTTTTTGCCGAACCGCTAAGTTACGGGGACGTGAACACACCAGCATCGGTTGTCAAGCGATGCTGGGGGGGGGGACACAGACACACAAACACAGACGCACAAACACATACATATATATACATATATACGACGGACTTCTTCCAGTTTCCGTCTACCAAATCCACTCACAAGGCTTTGGTCGGCCCGAGGCTATAGTAGAAGACACCTGCCCAAGGTGCCACGCAGTGGGACTGAACCCGGAAGCTACTTACCACACAGCCACTCCGTGTACATATATATATATATATATATATACACAACTATATATATACATATATATCTA
>NC_068983.1:20259391-20260247 GCF_001194135.2 Octopus bimaculoides
ATATATATATATATATATATATATATATATATATATACATATATTTATATACAAATACACATATATATATACATATATATACATACATATATCTGTATATATACATATATATATATACACACACATATCAATATACATATACATATATATATGTCCACATAGATCTATACATAGAGGCTTATGAATACACGTGTACATGCATATACATACATGTGCATGTACATTCATACATACATACATACATATATATATATATATATATATATATATATATATATATATACATATATATATAAATGTATACACACGCACACACACACTCACACATATACGTATATAAATATGAGTAAGTACATACGTATACATATGTGTATATTTGCGGGAGATCTGACTGGCATCTCAAGCAAATGGAGTTATAATATAAAGACTTTTTGACAACATTCAGAGAAGGAGAGGGAGAAAGAGAGAGAGAGAGGGAGAGGTGGAGAGAGAAGAACGAAAAAGAAAACTGGCGACGGAGCAAGATGGGAGAAAATTACATTATTTGATTAGACAAGCTATAATTATGTAGATTTCTTTTTCGTTTTTTTTTATTGCATCTTTTTATATTTCCTTGCATTTGGAGGGAAAAAAACAGATGTCTGAATTCAGTCAACCGAGATTAAACATTGTCAACAAATGCCAAAACTTATAGTAGGAAGAACCATAACAACAAGAGGGACAGCAACAATATCAACAACAACAACAACAATAATAATAGTGATAATCAACACCAATAGCAGATCTAAATATATATCTGTACATGTGTGTGTGTGTATGTATGTATGTATATGTATATATATATATATATATATAT
>NC_068983.1:20261049-20265240 GCF_001194135.2 Octopus bimaculoides
ATATATATATATATATATATACATATATATATACATATACTTATGCAAACATATATATAAAATAGGCACAGATATTGGTCTACATTCGTACATACATACATACATACATATTGTATTTTGTTTGCAAAATTCTTGAAGTGATTTTGAAAATTCGTGCGCTGAAATAACTTTGTCGTGTCTTGGGTGGGACAATACATCAATAATAGCAACACACACACACAGGTTCAATTCCACTGCTGTATTGTTAGTCGATTGGTTAAACACCTAATCAGCTAACCAATCGATCGTTGGTTTAAAACAATTCCTGCTGGTTAAAAAGAATCAACCGGTTGTTTATTAATCAAAGTTCTTTCGTCGCTGTTCGCAACCTTTTTAGTTATTCAGTAGTGTCTTTCTCTCTTCAAGATCTGCTCTACGTCTATCTGTGAATTGGTCTTATGTTTTTGCGTACGCATGCTTGTATGTGTGTGTGTGTTGATATGGGTTTACTTAGAAGAAGAGTTAAAGGTGAGAGTAAACCAAAGATTTGAGGGAAGTTGCAAGAGATAGATCTCCTCTTCTAAGCAGCGAGAAGCAATGGCCAAATTTCTCTCCAAGCATATCCTACAGTCTTATCGAAAAAATATTAGGTAATAGTTTCTATTTTAGGCACAAGACCACCTGTGTTAAGATTAGGCATCCGTCAGTAGCATCGACTCCATTTCATGACTGATACTTTGTTTTATGGACTCGAGTAGGATGAAAGACGAAGTTGACACCGGCAGGATTTTAACTCACAACTTAGAATAAATAATCTCAGGCATATTTCTAGACACTTTAACGTTTCTTATTTCTTTACTGCCCACAAGGGGCTACACACAAAGAGGACAAACAAGGACAGACAAACAGATTAAGTCGATTATATTGTGCGTAACTGATACTTATTTGATCGACCCCGAAAGGATGAAAGGCAAAGTCAACCTCGGCGGAATTTGAACTCAGAACGTAAAGACAGACGAAATACCGCTAAGCATTTCGCCCGACGTGCTAAAGTTTCTTATTTCTTTATTGCCCACAAGGGGCTAAACATGGAGGGGACAAACAAGGGCAGACAGAGGGATTAAGTCGATTACATCGACTCTTGTGCGTAACTGGTACTTAATTTATCGACCCCGAAAGGATGAACGGCAAAGTCGACCTCGGCGGAATTTGAACTCAGAATGTAACGGCAGACGAAATATCGCTAAGCATTTCGCCCGGCGTGCTAACGTTTCTGCTAGCTTGCCGCCTTTAACGTTTCTGACAGCTTGTCACTCTTCAGGATTAGTAGTCTTGGCCAAAAATTTGGAACATAGTTCTGAAAATTAAAATCTTTATATTAAATGTTCTAAACCTTTAGCCACGACTGTAGATAATGTAAATTAAGTTTACTCTAAATGGAAAGCCAATTTCACGGCAGGAGGCTGTTACATTATAAGGCGTAGTCGAGTAAGGGTGACTCAGCGATTAAACAACAGCAAAGACAATAATCGCAAGTACGCAAGAGTGTTTTTCCATGGTCATTAGACTTGCGAGAAACTACAGCCGAACCTCTCTGAAATTGCATTTACTTGCATGAAAGAGCAATTTCGCAATAGCTGCATAATTCCAGAAATGTCTTGTGGGTGAAGAAACAGTTGTTTATATCGACCTCAAAACACCACCTTTATAATAATTTATTGACCACCAACTTGTATCTAAACAATACCAGAAACAGGAGTAGTGTTACATAACATGTTACACGTTATGCGAAACACAACATTATGTTTTCATATTCAATACGGGAACAAACCTGTGCTCCCAGCACTACATGATCATCTATGTCTATGCTTTCTTCAAGAGACTAGAAAAAGAACAAGCTATCTAACAGATTCTAATTCCGTGCATATTGCTTTAAGGAAAGGATGATAGGTGCAACAACAGAAACTGGAATGCCAAGTTTTCCTCAGTAATCTGTTCGTGTGTGTGTAAAGCTTCACGAAACAACTATAAGGATGGAAATCGGAAATAAATGTATTATTTGAATCCAAATTACGAAAACTGGATATAACGTATAACCCTGAAATATAAATCTCCTTGGCTAACAGCTGATATATCCTTAAGGAAAGAACTCAGCTCAAAAGTACACTATGAACGCAATAAACTGCAGAAGAATATGCTTACCCTGAGTGAGTCGTGACTTATAAAATTTCAGCAGCTGAAAATTAATCAGACTGCAAACAGAAAGACTGCGACACATGTTAATTCGATTTTTTTAAAAATGCTATTTCATCAGATATCCCAAAACATGGTTCAAGAAGTAAATGCAGAATAAATGGTTATCTGCATCTTTGCTGCCATCCTGAGACGGAGACAAACATAAATTTAACTGGCATATACATACATACATACATACATACGAGTGTGCGCGCACACACATACATATATAGATATACACATGATGGCCGTCCACTCATGATCGAGGATAAACCCTTACTGACCTTTAGGAACAGTGTGCGCTCAAGACTACCTTATACTTAACACTTTCCCTGCTCTTGACAATATACATGACTGCAAACATTGCAGACCAAGCTTTCCCCCATTCATTACACTAGCAATGCGTTTTCGAGCAGCACGCTTAAATTATTCAAGAAGAATACGTGTTCTTTCAAAGGTGTCGACACCCTCCTTTGCCTGTTTCCTCCATCCGTGGCGATGACAAGCATTGCTAACCCAGTCAGCCTTCCGCATTTCACAGGCCTTTAATGAAGACTTTACACAGTCCTTAAATCATACATATATATACATATATAACATGGCATATACATTTTTAAAATGTTCCTATATATATCTGTACGTGAACAATATATACGCGTGAGTTTGATTCAGAGAACAAATTTCTCCCAATAGACTTCGTGTGTAAAACACAGCAAGTTTTTAAGCAATGTCAGCGGACTTCTAGAGATGGTGTTTCGGTATGATTTCGTCTTCTCTACGAGATATGCCATTTCAGTTTTTACCTTCTTATGTGGATAAGATAAAATAAAGCATTTACTGATGTGTGTAGTGAAGCTTGGCGAGTTGAAATTAATTCATTATAGGGGCAGTAAGCAGCAATGCTTAACATCATGTTGTGGACACAACTGTTGATTTTTAAATTTTTTTTTTTAACACGCTCCTGTGTCACAGAACTTGGAAGCCGATGTGTTTTTAAACACTAAGTCTATGAGGAGAGTTTCGATCAGCGAGACAAAACAGTGAGTACCATTCACTTGCTACTGTGAGAGAACTTGTTGAAAATAGATGTACACATTCATTATCTTGACTCCCAGTACTTCGAGCGCCTATGCTAAACAAACGTCTGTATGTATGGATTGATAGAGGGATGGATGTATACACACGCAAATACACACACACACACACACACACACACACACACACGCACGCATATTCGTTCAGATTCAGGAATAAGGTTTTTGTGCATTTTCCTTTTGATTCGATGAATCAGTTCATATTTTATGCCTTTGTAACGCAAAAATTTGTTTAACCAAATGTATGCGTGTTTTCTTTCCTCGTTGTTGTATATAAATCATTTCTTTTTTTCATGTTTTATTTTTCTTGCCATAGCCTGTAGCTAACGTAGCGTTCTCATTTGCGGAAACTCATGAGTGGTGGGTTTTATGGCTTCAACCTGAAAGAGAGAGGTGGGGGGAATGAGGAGCAAAGATTGGGAGACTGAGAGAGAAGGAGAGAGAGAGGGAGAGAAAGGAGTCGATAGATAGATAGATAGATAGATAGATAGATAGATAGATGACAGATAGACAAACAGACAAATATACCTTTACACGTACATATATGCATACATATACATTGAGATACTGTAATTATACAGATAAATATGTCGTGATTATACGAATAGCTGCGTTTGTGTGGATACGAATATGGACTTATAAGTGTATGTGTGTATGTGTGTAAGGGCATGCATATACATTTATATATTCACAAATGTAAATGAATTGTATACATACATAGTCATAGTAACGCATACAAATATACACACACGAATAAACAAATATGCACGCCCATACATTCACATTCGCGAAGACGTATTCATGCATATTCATGCACGTATACAGCTCTGCATATACACACACACATTTATATATATGCATGTATATATATATATATATATAT
>NC_068983.1:20265519-20268209 GCF_001194135.2 Octopus bimaculoides
GCATGCATGTATATATTTATGTGTGTGTGTATGTATATACATACACGCACGCGTGACAATACACGTTAACATACGCGTATACGTTGGTAAATAGGAAGGGAGGGAGGGAGGGAGGTAGTGAATGAGTGAGTGATGGAGGATAAACTGAGTGATTGAGTGACTGCGTGAATGAATGAATGAATGAACGAGTGAGTGAATGGGTAAGTGAGTGAGTGAATGGGTAAGTGAATGGGTAAGTGACTGAGGGAGGGATGATAGAGACTGAGTGAATGAGTGAGTGAGTGAGTCAGTCAGTCAGTCAGTGAGTGAGTGAGTGAGTCGAGTCAGTGAGTGAGTCGAGTCAGTGAGTGACTGATGGAGGATAGAGACTCAGTGAGTGGATGTGTGAATGAATGAATGAATGAATGAGTAAATAAGTGAGTGAGGAGGGAGATAGAGACTGAGTGAATGAGTGAGTGAGTGAGTTATATGAAAACACAAGTCTTTCAAGATGGAAACGGGGATTTTGAAATACAAAACAATGAAATGTAAACAAGGTGAAAAAAAAAGGAAGAAAGAAAAAACGCAGATTACGAAGAATTATTGGAAGGAGAAAAACTCTGAAGATTTAATTAGACGAACAGACTATAATTCTGTGTTTTTTGTAGTCTTACTTTGTTTTGTAATATTTTACTTCTATTTTTCTTCTTTTCTTCTCCCATCATCTATTTGGTGGAAAAAACAGATGTCTGGATTCAGTCAACCGTGAATAAACATTGTCAACAAATGCCAAACTTATAACAGCCAGAAACACGGCAGCAACAGCAGCAACAGCGGAAGCAGCAGCAGCAGCGGCAGCAGCAACAGAAGCATTGGCAGCAACTTCAGAAATAACAACAACAACAATAACGATAATAATGATATTATTATTAATAATAATAATAATAATAATAATAATAATAATAATAATAATAATAATAATAATAATAATAATAACAACAACAGAAATAACAAACAACAGCTAAACTGACACTAGGAAAACAGCTGCAGCAATAGAATAATAACAATGACTTTGACAACATCAGCGGCAGAAGCTGTACCAGAAACATGAGCACTAAAAACAGAGGGAACGACCACAAAAGCCACAAGAATACTACCACAACCAGGAAACTCAAGGTGATCACGAGGCCTTGCTGAAAAGGCAGCAAAATGCATCTCATCACATCCTGCGGTATAGGTAAAGAGGACATACTTTCGGTAATAATACTGCGTTTGATTCTAATAGATATTCTTTAACAACCTCACTGACCAATCGCTACACCAATGTCTGTTCTGGCACTGTTATTCCAGATATCACTGGCGGCGAGATGAATCGCTACTCTCTCTCTCTCTCTCTCTCTCTCTCTCTCTCTCTCTAGCAGTCGAGTGTTCATCATTGACAAGACCAAGGAAGGTCGAAATTACGTGATCTAAGGGGCTTGATCATGTAATCGTGGTCTCGGCGTTGGAGATGGATGAGATTTATCTCCCCACTAGCGATATAAGCAAGAGTGCATTTTGTACTAAAAGTCAGTATGAGAGTTTCTCTCGTGGTAACTACTGCAGTATAGTTTGTTCTAATAGAACATCAACGTTTAAGTAGGGATAAATATACTGTCTAATGTACTTCTTGATACAGCATGTTTGAAAGTAGGACGGAACGATTACGGGTAGTATTCTTTTCATTGTAGATCTGCTCGATGGAGGTAGATATGGGGTTAAACAACAAAACTAAGTGTTCATAGTATTAACAGCATCATGTATGGCACAGGTGTGGCTGTGTGGTAAGAAGGTTGCAGGCCGTTAGCAGGCCGGGTAAAATGCTTAGCGGTATTTCGTCTGCCGATACGTTCTGAGTTCAAATTCCGCCGAGGTCGACTTTGCCTTTCATCCTTTCGGGGTCGATTAAATAAGTACCAGTTACGCACTGGGGTCGATATAATCAACTTAATCCCTTTGTCTGTCCTTGTTTTTCCCCTCTACGTTTAGCCCCTTGTGAGCAGTAAAGAAATAAGAAGGTTGCTTCCCAACCACTTCATTCAAGGTTCAGTTCCTCTGCGTGGCACCTTGAACAAGTGTCTTCTTCTGCTATAGCCTGGGGCCGACCAAAGCTTCGCAAATAGATTATGTAGACAGAAACTGAAACAAGCCCGTCATATATGTGTATGTGTGTGTGTGAGAGTATGTATGTGCGTGAGTATGTGTGTGTGTGAGTATGTGTGTGTGTCTTTGTATCGGTTTTTGCCCCTACCACTGCTTGATAACTGGTTTTGGGGTGTTTACATCCCCGTAACTTAGCAGTTCGGCAAAATAGCCTGATAGAATAACTGCCAGGTTTAAAATACAAAATAGGTACCGGGGTCAATCCGTTCAACTTTCTGCAAGGCATTTCTCCAGCATGACCACAGTGTTATGACTGAAACATGTAAAAGGAAATATAACAAAAAACTGTTACTCGGAGTTACACGTTTCCGTTCATCGGACAGTTTTGTTATATTTCTGCTGCTTTTAAATAAAGCATACACACACACACACACACACACACACACACACACACACATATATATATAGACCCTGCTATGTCAAGATGGACTTATATATTCTTCCTCTGCTCTCTCCCACTTGGTTTTAATATGTTGCCACATTTGTAATATGTTTTTTTTTCTACATTT
>NC_068983.1:20268489-20271344 GCF_001194135.2 Octopus bimaculoides
ATATATATTTATATACAGAGAGAGTGTGTGTGAGTGTGTATTTGTGAGAGTAATTATGTATATATTTACGTATATTATCTATGTCCTGTTAACAGTTCGAAGAATAGGTATTTACAAAATAATTACTGTCTTAATAAATATGTGCTGAAACTAATATGATCAACTTAACCCTTGGAGCTAATGACACATCATAGACACAATGCAACGACTAATACCAAACAGGAATACGTCGGATGGGCAACACTCTTCACTTTTGGATGATAGAGTTAATCCTGCTTAGGTTAGGAAATTCGGCTCACCATCTTAACATCGAGAGTTTGCGTCCCGGTGGTGCGCTGTATCTGTCAGCAAGACACTTTATTTCATGTTCCTTTAGTTTACTCAGCTGGCAAAAATGAGTTGTAACAGTATTTGAAAGAGCCAGCTTTGTCACAATCTGTGTCACGCTGAATCTCCCTGAGAACTACGTTAAGGGCACACATGTCTGTGGAGCGTTCAGCCACTTGCATGTTAGTTTCACGAGCAAGCTGTTCTGTTGATTGGATCATCTGGAACATATGCCGTCGTAACCGACGGAATGCCTGTTATTATTGGATATTTTCAGCGGAGATTATTTTGTGCAAATATTGAGAATGAGAACAGTCTCATATAATGGTAATTCAATATCTTAATGTACTATACAATAAACCCTCAGTCATGGCTTCTTATCGCCCCTCCTGTGTTTGGAAGACCCTCCACAAAGGTCATGGGAATTCTCCTTCCCCTGCTGGATAAAACATAAGAATTATTCGGTTACATAATGAGAATAAATATTTCAACTAACATTATTCGAAATGTCACCATTGAAATAGAAATTCGTTTTTTCCGTATGTTGTCAGCAGGCAGACATAGCTGTGTGGTTAAGAAACTCGTCATGCAACCACGAGTTCAGTCCCATAGTATGGCTCATTGGACAAGCGTATTCAAATGAAGCCTTTTGCTGACCTGTGTCTTGAGAGTGAATTTGGCAGATGGAAACTATTTGGAAGCCCATCGTATATATGTGTTTGTGTGCTTTTTTATGTTAACCTCCGCACACATGCAAACGCCTGGCAACCGGTAATGGTTTATTTACGTCCTCGTGATATAGCAGTTCGATAAAGTAGACCGACAAGGTTAATAGAAGGTGACAAACTGACAAAAATATTAGCACACCGGCCAATATACGTAGAAGCATTTCATCCGTCTTTACGTTCTGAGTTCAAATTCGCCATGATCGACTCTGCCTTTTGGAATCGTTGAAATAAATAGGTAGCAGTTGAACAATGGCACCGATATAACCGACTAGCTCTGTCTCCTTCAAAATTTCAGAGCTTGTGCCTATAGGAGAACAGATATTGGTTAAATTTTTGGCGCAAGGCTAGCAAGTTGGTGGGGAGGGAGTAAGTCGATGACATCGACCCCATTACTCAATTGGTACTTATTTTATCGATCTCGAAACGTTGAAAGACAAAGTCGACCTCGGCGGAATTTGATCTCATAACGTAAAGACGAACGAAATGTCGGAAAACATTTTGCCCCGTGTGATAACGATTCTTATTTCTTTACTGCCCACAAGGGGCTACACACAGAGGGGACAAACAAGGACAGACAAACGGATTAAGTCGATTACATCGACCCCAGTGCGTAACTGGTACTTATTTAATCGAACCCAAAAGGATGGAAGGCAATGTCGACCTCACCGGAATTTGATCTCAGAACGAAATACCGCAAAGCATTTTGCCCCGTGTGCTACTAACGATTCTGCCAGCTCGTCACTTTTATAATAGAATGGATATTAATATGATAGCATAGATATCAATTGCAGTCTGTGAAGAGAGGTATAAAGAAAATGCGGTGTCTGTTGATGATAAATAGGTACATAAACATAATAATTATAAGCATTTCAGTTATTGACATCTTTATACATCACATTCTAATCTCTATTCTTTTGCTGCTCATACTTTTTGCTTTTCCCCCAACCTCCAAACTTCTTCGTGTGCGTGTGTGTGTGTGTGCGTGTGTGTGTGTGTGTGTGTGTGTGTGTGTGTGTGTGTGTGTGTGTGCGTGCGTGCGTGCGTGCGTGTGTGTGTGTGTGTGCGCGCGTGGATGTATCTGTCACTTTATCCATCTGCAAAGTATGCCTTGCATTCTCACTTACCCCTCCCCGCCACTTGACTACTCCACTTAGCCTCCTCCCCACTTACTTTCCCAGATCTTGGCACAAAATTTGCCACCTCACCAACACATTTCACTCTATCGCACAGCTTCCCACACAATAGATACCACATCCCAACATTTCCCTCATACCAGTCCACTCCACATCATTCTTTTCCTTAATTCTCTTCCTCATTCCCACTGGTGTGACCTAGATAACCCACTTTCAGATATTCTGATTCTCTCTCCATCTGCCACCGTCTCTCAACAAGGAAGACAAGTGTTCGAAACTTTCATTCTTCATACAAATCAACTTTCTTATACTGAACATCTCACTACTTTGCAACATTTTTACCGTGTGTGGTGTTGTTATTTTGGGGTTTGTCATATTTGATCATTCTGTGTCTTTTAGATTCTCTTTACTCTCTCTTTACTCTTTTACTTGTTTCATTCATTTGACTGCGGCCATGCTGGAGCACCACTTTTAGTCGAGCAAATCGACCCCAGGTCTCTTTTGCCGAACCGCTACGTTACGGGGAAGTAAAGAAACCACCATGGGTTTTCAAGCGATGTTGGGGGACAAATATAGACAAACAAACACACACACACACACACACACACACACACACACAGAGAAACACACACACACACACACACATATATATATATATATATATATA
>NC_068983.1:20272674-20277790 GCF_001194135.2 Octopus bimaculoides
AATTACATCAATGCACCAAATTTTAAAATTTTCAGTAAACTTTAAAATTTTCACAGGTGCAACCGAACAAAAAAGACCCAGATGAAAGGCAAAGTCGAATTGTACGGAATTAAAGAGATTTACTTTTATACTTTATACAGACTCAAAGATATTTACTTTTTAACATACGTTATTGACCGCCTTGCTCGCATGCAAAGGATGTTTCTTTGTTTTTATAATTATTGATATATTTATTTATTTTTTTTTGACCCCCTACCAACTTGCCTAAATCAGCCAAGCTGCCAAAGGGCTTAATCCGATTTTTTATGCAATTTCTGAAAAGAGATTTTTGTAATCTTTACTTACTGTAATCGATAAAAAAAAAAATAGTCGATGTAAATTGGATTGTTAAATTTATTATTATTATTATTGAGTGAGAGAGCAATGCATGCCATCAAAGTGATAATGGGGTAGAATATACGAAGTCCATTATACCCATCATGACTACCCATCTGATAAGGGTACACCAGGCACATGCATCACAACCATATGTAAGCGACATAGTGATCTCATATCAAAATAAACAGCGCATGACCTCGCAGGTGGGGCCCAGTTAGAATTTTCTTCAGGTCGAGTAGCCCATCCCACTCAAAAGGTCCCTGAATAAGGTTTGTTTAAAGGTGTTGAGCAAAATACCCATGTTTCCAAAGGTGAATTATCCAAACCCCAAAGAATTCCTCTTAACACATGGCTATGCTGTTCCCCCACTACTTCTGCTCATGATCAGAGATGCACATATTGTCAGCCACCAAGGGACATACTCAACTGGTTAAGGTCAAACAACTGACAATCAAATCTGTGGTATTAAGCAGAATATTTGCTGTAGCTCATCTTTTATACCAAGACAAACACTGTACATGATAACACTTCCAATCAATTAAGATCAGAAAGCCATGAGAGCCACTGCCTAGTACTGCATCCGGGCATTATTATTATTATTATTATTTGAGCTCAGAACGTTAAGACAGACTAAATGCTGCTAAGCATTTTTCCCCCGCCGTGTTAAACGATTCTGCTAAGTGGTCACCTTAGGTACTTTAAGGAACGGCAACTCTTGCTCTCAAACTGCCTATCTAACATGGCTCCAATTCAACCACCAGAAATACTGCTAACGCACAAAAGCAAATCGGACAGAAAAATACGAATTTTCTTTTGTGTGAAAACCATACTCATATTATTGACTCTGTAGTAGCAGGAAGAGGAGATGTACAATAGAATAACTGGGACAAAGGACCTGACCTAATATTCCAACCGTCTAACAACATGCCATTGGTCATGTGTAGGCTTGACCTAAAGCTATTCAACTTCCTCTGCGTTACTGCTGTCATCAATGTTAAAATCATTATAACTAACCATCATCTTACCATTATCAATGTCACCAGCTGTCATCACCACCGTCCCTGTCAACGTCTGTCTCTCCATGCCTCTTCTTCTCCCTCGTACACACACACACACACACACACTCACACACACACACACAATCTCACCACCTCACCTAACAGTGTTGCTTCCAAAACACCAACATCATCCTCATCATCATCAACAACAAATATATATAAGCAAGAAAAAAAGAAAAAGAAAACGAAAAGGAAAAGCTCAGATGACAACAAATCCTTAACAATGCAAAAGTAACAATAACACGTTGACTATAAAGTCTTCTTATCTGGTCTAGTAGTAGTAGTAGCAGTTATAGTAGTAGTAGTAGTAGTAGCAGTTATAGTAGTAGTAGTAGTAGTAGTAGCAGTTATAGTAGTAGTAGTAGTAGTAGTATTAGTAGTAGTAGTAGTAGTAGTAACTGGTTTTGTTGTTGTGCCAGCAGTAACAGCAGCCGTTGTTGCTGCAGTGGCAGCAGCAGCACCAGCAGTAGCAGTAGCCGTTGTTGCTGTTGCGGTTACTGCTGCTGTTGGTGATGGTGGTGGTGATGATGGTGGTAATGGCTGCAGTATATGGAAGTGGCAGAAAAGATCCTGATGTGATTGTAAACGATAGCCATGACTGAGCGCTATGCGCATGCGTGTGAGTGTATATAGAGTATGTGTAGAGTGTGTGTGTGTATGGAGTATATGTAAAGTGTGTGTGTATGGAGTATATGTAGAGTGTATGTGTATGTAGAGAGTGTGTGTGTGTGTATGTATATAGAGTGTATGTAGAGTGTGTGTGTGTATGTGCTCTGTGTGTATGTGCTGTGTATATAGAATATATGTAGAGTGTGCGTGTGTGATGTGTGTGAGTGTGTGTGCATGTGTGTGTGCTGAGTATATGTAGAGTGTGCGTGTGTACGTGCGCGTGTGCGTATGTGTGTGTGTATGTGTGCTGTGTGAGTATATAGAATATAAGTAGTTTGTGTGGTTGTATAGAGTATGCATCGTGCGTGTGTGTTTGCGTGTGTGTGTGTGTGTGCTGTGTGTGTATGTGTGCTGTGTGAGTATGTAGAGTATATGTAGTATCTGTGTGTGTGTGTGTATAGAGTATATGCTGTGTGTGTGTGTGTGTGTGTAGAGTATATGTAGAGTGTGTGTGTGGGTGCATGTGTGCGTGTGTGTGTTGTGTGTGTGTGTATGTGCTGTGCGAGTATATAGAATATACGTAGTATCTGTGTGTGTATAGAGTATTTTGTGTGCGTGTGTGTGTGCATGTGTGTATAAAGAGTATATGTTGCGTGTGTGTGTGTAGGGTAGTGTTGTGCGCTACGTATGCACTGATTCCTGTCTCTTCTGCCCCTCTCATTCTAAAGACAGTGGGGCATGGCTGGAGAGAGAGAACGGAGGTGAGATTGTTGGTAGATGAAGTGTGTCTATTAATTGTGTTCCTGGAAGATAGTTTAAAGCTTCTCTGCTGCAGAGGTTAGAGTCAATAATGACGTTATTATTATCACCATACTGTCTGTTGAACCGTGGTAATATTAGTATTAATGGTGGCGATGGTAATGATAATATTGATGATGGTGGTGGTGGTGGTGGTGGTGGTGGTGGTGATAACTGCAGTACTAACGATGATGGTGCTTAATGGGCGTTGTGCTGATGAGGATAACCTTGTTGTTTTTATTGTTGTTATTTGCTAAGGCGGTGATGAGCTGGCAGAAAGGTCAACACGCCGGACTAAATGCTTTGCGGCATTTCTTCCGGCTTTTTCACGTTCTGAGTTCAAATGCCGCCGACGTCGACTTTGACTGTCGTCCTCCCGAGGTTGGTGAAATAAACACCAATGGAACATGGAGGTCGAGATAACCGACTAGTCTTTCCTCCTAGACACGCACGCACACGGGTAGACGAGTACACGCGCACACACACACACACACACACACACACACACACACACAATTTCAGGCCTTGTGTCTATAGTAAGAAGATTATTATTGCTAATGCTGCTGCTGCTGTTGTTGTTGTTGTTGTTAGGCGGCGAGGTGACCGAAACCGTTAGTAATGCCGGGCGAATTACTTAGCGCCATTTCGTCCGGCATTACGATCTGAGTTCAAATTGCACCGATTTCGATTTTACCTTTCGTTCCTTTTAAATCATTACCTCCCATAAAATTCTATTAACTGGAATATTTTTTTATGAATCTTTGATTTCTAGTATAAAACAGTCTTAGAAACACGCTGGAATGATCAAAATAACACTTCAAAATAACATTTTAAATTAGCAAACTTCATTTGAATATCAGAGAAATATACTTAGTAGATATAGCAAAACGGTTAGATATGTGTAAATATTGACAGATAATTACGAAATTTGTAATTTTAAGTGATCACATATTAGATCACTGGTAGGTAATGGGTTAAGAGAGTATGATATGGTTTGAAAAAAGATTTGGTTTGCTATATCTAGCAGTTTGAATGACCACATGAAGAGCCCTTTCAGATGATGATGTTTGCGGTAATAGTGGTGAAGAAAGTAGCGTCACTGCCGTTGCCACTGCGCTGCCGCCGCCGCAGCAGCAGCCGTTGCTACTATTGTTGTACACCGCAGATTAGTCATGATCGGGCTGACACTGCAGGGCACCATTTCCCAATCAGGTCTCCACGAACTGTAAAGTTCCACAAGATGTTGCCAGGAGTTCCGTGAGAAATTGTGATAAATTGACTAATTATATTCAAATGCGTTTTTAGTCAATTTGGTGCTTAATTCTATATTCCTTAAGGCATATTGCCCTAAGCTAGAGAAATCCTGGCACCGGTAAGCCGTAAGATGTCACACTACCACCACCAGTTCCACCTCGAGAAAGATGACCACTTAATAGAGAAATATAAGGGATATTAGTTTCCAACAATGTTTTGGTTTAGAGGATATGTTTTAAATCCCTTCAATAACATTTGATGGATTGAGTATAGCCAGACCTGTCAAAGCTAGTTTTACTTAAGAGATTTGTTTAAACTCTTATAAAATTTAATAAAGGTGAAAGAAAAGAGATTAATAAAGACATATTTTGTGTGAACAAATAGATGTGCGGCTACTGGTGTAGGAGTTAGTTTTAGCAATGTGGTCAGTCTCAGTGTAGTGGTTAGTCTACCAGTATAGCCGGTTAGTCTACCGCTATTAGTAGTATTACTTGTTACAATATACAGAACATAGGTGCAGGAGTGGCTGTGTGGTAAGTAGCTTGCTTAGCAACCACATTGTTCCGGGTTCATTCCCACTGCGTGGCATCTTGGGCAAGTGTCTTCTACTATAGCCTCGGGCCAACCAAAGCCTTGTGAGTGGATATGGTAGACGGAAACTGAAAGAAGCCCGTTGTATATATGTATATATATATATGTGTGTGTGTGTGTGTGTGTGTGTGTGTGTGTGTGTCCCTAACATTGCTTGACAGCTGATGATCGTGTGTTTATGCCCCCATCACATAACGGTTCGGCAAGAGAGACCGATAGAATAAGTACTAGGATTACAAAGAATAAGTCAAGGGGTCGATATGCACGACTAAAGACGGTGCTCCAGCATGGCCGCAGTCAGATGACTGAAACAAGCAAAAGAGTAAAGAGTAACATAAGAGGGTGGACTGAATGGGCTGAATGGGCTGAAATGTTCATA
This sequence comes from Octopus bimaculoides, assembly GCF_001194135.2. NCBI lineage: Eukaryota > Metazoa > Mollusca > Cephalopoda > Octopoda > Octopodidae > Octopus > Octopus bimaculoides. Next base: position 20,277,742 of record NC_068983.1, read on the forward strand.
GGCACTGGGTAGATGTGCTGTTTTTATACCTTTCACCATAAGAGAGAAT
>NC_068983.1:20278199-20281647 GCF_001194135.2 Octopus bimaculoides
TAGTAAAGATAGTGATTGTAGGGTAGATGCTACGGAAACAGAGACAGGAGTCAGGAGGGCGATGCTAGCAGTTGTGATGGGCATGGTTGGTACTGATGGTGGTGTCGGTTACTGTGAAATCTGATCGCAGCTGGCGATTGCCCACTGTTATGTTAATAATGTTTGCAGAGCAGGGGTTGGTTGCCGAGAGGCTGCTTGTAGTTTTAGTGGCAATGGTAGAGATGCACAGAAAGGTGGTGGTGGTGAGAGTAGAGGAAGCAGTGGTAGTGGCAGTGGTAGCGTAAATGGGGGTCTAAATAGGGATGTGTGTGGTGGTGCTTGCAGGGATGATGATGATGATGATGATGATGATTCAGAGTAGGAGGAGGAGGACTGTGGGGGCCGGCGATGAAGATGCTGGTACTGATCAAGATAACAGTGGTCGTGGTCGTCGTGGTGATCGAGGGAGCGGTGGTGGTGGTGGTAGTGGTGGTAGAAGGGGAGGGGGTCTAGAAGTGGTGGCGGTGATGATGATGATGATGATGATGAGGGTTGTCTCCGTGGTGATGCTGCTGGTAGTGGTGAGGTGTTGAGGTTGGAGCTAGTCGTCATGATCGCAGTAGTGGTGACGACGGTGGCGGCGGCGGCGGCAGCGGTGGTAGTTGTAGATGACAATGATGATGACGATAATGATGATGCTGATGACGGTAATGACGATGATGATGATGAGGCTGATGATGAAGTTGATGATGATGAGAATAATGACGATGATGATGGCAATGATGATGATGATGACGACGACGACGACGACGACGATGATGATGATGATTCTGACGACGTCGACGATGGTGGTAGTGGTGGTGGTGATTATGATAATGATGATGATGTTTACGACGGTAAGAATGATGTCAACTGGCACGAAGAAAGGGGTTGTGCTGATTCCAAAGATAATGAGAGTAATAATGAAAATACAAGAATAATATAATATAATATAATATAATATAATATAATATAATAAACATAAAATTAAAAAACCGAATTACATTTCAAGAAATATATGATGAAAAAAAAATTATTAATAACAAAAATAACTGGAAAAAAAAAACTATCAAACTACAATGATGACAACAATACACAACAATAACGACAACAATAGCATAAAAGATAGACGAGGCGAAGTTCAGTACAGCTGTCGGGTTGCGTTGTTATGATGGGAACAGCAAGCTGTGAGTTGTGTGCCCAGGGCTTTACAAACATAGTTACATGACACGTCACCTCTTCTTGGCATACCTTATCTTGAAGCAAAGATGGCCGATGGCGGTCGACCCGCCCAAACCATCCACCACGAATGCAGTGTGCTGTCTTGGACTGCATTCTTCTTCGGATGATAAGCAGAAAACAGAAATAGATAGATAGATAGATAGATAGATCGATAGATAGATAGATAAATAGATAGATAAGTAAAGGAGAGACAGTTAGGTATGCAAACACATATATACACAGACACAAACACACACACTCACACAGAAACACACATACAGACATGTATGCTTGTGTTATGTATATATCTACATGTGTGTGTATGTATATATATATATATATATATATATATATATATATATATATATATATATATATATATATATATATATATATATATATATATGTGTGTGTGTGTGTGTGTGTGTGTGTGTGTGTGTGTGTGTGTGTATGTATGTAGGTAGGTATAGAGATAGTAAACTAAATAGACAGACAGACAAGCTTATAGATAGATAGATAGATAGATAGAAAAAATCAAATTTCCTACCCAACCCGTAGGAACATAAGTCCGGTTTCCCTGATTCTGTCGCTTACATAGTGGGACTGAACCCAGAACCATATAGCTTGGAAGCAAGCCTCTTACCACACAGCCACGCCTGCACCTATTATGATGATATTAAAAAAAACGAACGGATTTATCTGACAATCAAATACATTATTACATATATAACATTCTGGGAGTTACATTGTACAAATCGGAAAGTCAATACATAGAAGAACAGAACAAATTTTCACTGCCAACAAAACTGATAAGAAAACATCGGGGAGAAATTCTGTCAAATGAACATACGAAGGGTTACGCGAATAAACCGGAATTTTGTAATGTTATTTTATTCACATAGTTTTAAATGTTTACACATTTTATCGCCTTCAAATTATTCTTCATTTGAAGCAATGCATTGGTCCAGGCGCATTTTCCACTATTCGAAGCAGTGCTGGAACTTTTGCGAAATGATGCCTTTTAGCGCCTCCATTTTTGTTTTTCTTCACCTCTTCCATTTGTACAAATTCCATAGCAGCAGCTTCCGTCACTAGTGATGACCTCCGAAAAAAGATTTATGTGAACTCTCCAACTGTTCTTTCAGTTCACGACACGCATTCGGCTGTGACTGCTTTTCATCTTCCGTGAGGCACAAATTTTGTTGCCACTCTCTTCATTCGCAATTCCTTGATCAAAATACGTTGGCAGGAACTCTAGGACACACTAGCCATATCAACAAGTTCGTCAATTGTTCGGTGACGGTCCTCCAAAATCAGTTCCTGAATGAGGTTAGTCTTCAAGCGACAAGTGACAATTCATAAACTTGCGTTTTGCTCATAGCAGCGTCCTTGTGAGTCGTTTGAAGCATGGTTACTGTTTCGTTTTCCCCAGTAAAAAAAAAGAATTTCAGGGAAGCATGCTGTTCCTTCGTTTCAGCCCCGACAAAAATCGACGAACAGGGGAGAATCATTTCAAAACAAAGACGCACCACTTGTCAGTACGACCACCCAGGACAACGCTAGTCGGCAGACTGGTGCCTGAATGTCGCATAAAGTGGTTTCTAGCGGTGGAAGCTTGACCTACAACGGGTTTGTCCCACAGAGAATGTTTCCGCTTACTTTCGAATACCCCTTCGTATAAAAGATATGTTCAAAAATAAACCTACATAAGTTTAAAGTATTCTTACTCCGATTCAACTACGGAGCGATAACAACTTAAAAATAAAAACAATTCATTAAGAAATATAAGCTATACTTAAAGATTAATTATTAATCATTTCTTTAATATTCATGTATAACGTTCCTTTTTATGAGAAACATTAATAACGTTCCTGCTTAACTTCACGTCTCCCGCTATGAAGAAAACTTCAAACTCCCACCGTTATTGCTAATTCGCCATGAATATATCTCAGTAAGTGTTGAAATGCTGTATGATGAATTAATGTGGTAAAATATGTGTCTAGTTTCGCAGTATATCTTGCTGCTTGTTAATCATTATTTTCTTATTTGATTTAACTTATACGGAGCTATTCAACTATTTATAACTTCTACACACACACACACACAAACAGGTACATACACACATAGACACACCCATATGCGTGCATATGTAGGTGTGTGTGTGTACACTTATATATATATATATATATATATATATATATATATATAT
>NC_068983.1:20283596-20289971 GCF_001194135.2 Octopus bimaculoides
ATATATATATATATATATAATCATAAATATATAGGGATTAACAGTAACCTGCTTCTCCAACATACTGAGAATTCAGAAATAGCAGTCAAAGAACTACTGATTTCAAAACTACAAATTATTACTCCAGATTGATAGCAATATTTTTGATACACACAGAACAAAAAACAATAGAGAAGAGTAAAAAACACTTGCCTTTAGTTAATTTAGTACAATTGTTTCACAGTTAAGAGTACATAATACTCTATTCTGATCTTCAGCTAAATATTCTAATAAATTTGTTAATGTCTAAATAGCTCACGTTAATTTTGACCATGTGAACATCAATACCACGCGAGGAAGACGTTAAGAAATTTATCGGCCAGTAAGTTCAAAATCTCTCGCCCTAATGAATTTCATATGCGCGAGTATGTGCATGTGTGCATGTGTATGCATGTATCTATGTATTTATATGCATACATGTATATGAGTGTGTGTGTACGTGCCTGCATGCGGTTCTTAATGTCGAACTAATGAGAATGGAGTGCTCAATACATACTGCTGGTATTCTTTAGCTGCTTTTCTTGAAATCCTTTTTTTCTTTTACAACTGAAGTTGATGGTTTATCTGGTGACCCTAGTTGTGAAACAAACTCACAAATTCATTTTAATAATATATAGACGCATCCATGCACACACACACACACACACACACTCAAACGCACGCACATACTTTTATACATACACACATACATAGATATATACACAAGCATACATACATACGTAAGTTTCAAAAATTAAACACAAGCAGAACAAGGAACGATTGGAAAGTTCACGCACAAGAAACGGACATGTTTTTTCTTCGTCACTTATCGTCCAAAAATCATTTAAATTTCATGCTTACATACATAAATACGCACATACATACATACATACATACATACATTAAACAGAAGGAGAAGCAGCGAAAGGAAAACATACACATATCATGGACATACTCTTTCCTCGTCAGCTATCGTCCCAAAAATTCTTACATCTTCACGCACATGCATAAATATATTTTCAGACAAAAACCTGAGCACACAAACGCACAAATTACACACACACTCACACAGACATTGACATATAATCATGTATTTGAGTGTGTGACTTTGTGTGTGTGTGTGTGTGTGTGCGTGTGTATGTGTGTGTGTGTGTTTGTGTGTGTGTGTATGTGTGTGTGTGTGTGTGTGTGTGTGTATACGTGCGCGTGTGTATCGTCTCTCAAGTACGCTGGATGGTCTTCATTATTGCTAGCTGCAATATTGTTAATTTGCAAGCCTCATGCAAACCTAAAAGCACAGACATACGTGCGCAGGCGCACTCATATGTACATACATACAACATGCATACATACATGCATAAATGCACACATACAAATACACGTATGCATTTACATACGTGCATGCTTATGTATATATGTACGTATATGTGCATGATACGTTTGTGCATACGTGCATTTCAAAGATTAATTTAATGAATAATCAAATAATTTTCGCAGTTAATGGCTGGAACCATGGGAACCATGGTTCTGTAACTACTGTTTCAAAGTGTTTAAAATCCTCAGAAACATTAACACTTCCAGAACAAAACCTGAACAAGCTAAAGAGGGAACCTGTGCCTGGCTACCTGATCGGCTAGAAATAGCAACCAAATATTTCTGAAGCTCACCCTGCTGTTTCAAATAATGAGCATTTTTCGGAAATATAGTCGTGGCTGGATTGTTTATTATTATAGGTTGTCCTAGCTGTAAACAGCATCACTTTGAGTTCGCAGATACAGTTTTTAAATCAGTGAAGTAAAAACTCATTTACTCTTTTACTCATTTACTTGTTTCAGTCATTTGACTGCGACCATGCTGGAGCACCACCTTTAGTCGAGCAAATCGACCCTAGGACTTATTCTTTGTAAGCCTAATACTTATTCTATCGGTCTCTTTTGCCGAACTGCTAAGTTGCGGGGACGTAAACACACGAGCATCGGTTGTCAAGCAACGCTGGGGGGATAAACACAGACACACGAACACACACACACACACACACACACACACACACATATATATATATATATATATATTTATATATATACATTTATATATGTATGTATATATACATATATACGACGGGCTTTTTTCAGTTTCCTTCTACCAAATCCACCCACAAGGCCTTGGTCGGCCCGAGGTTATAGAAGAAGACACTTGCCCGAGGTGTCATGCAGTGGGACTGAACCCAGAATTATGTGGTTGGTAAGTAAGCTACTTACCACACAGCTACTCTACAAACATAGATATTAATATGCACCGTAACATGCACATCAGCACATACATACATATGCACACACACTCATACATACATACATACATACATACATACATACATACATACATACATACATACATACATATAAATCTGTACTATAAGATATAGATTCACAGAATCACGTGGCTATCACACAAAGATCTTCGTACGGACTCGGCGAACAGTCCACATAGTAACCCGGTACAGAGTAATTACCATGATATTCTTGTAGTCTGATGAACTAGCTTTCTTTATTTGAATTGATTTCTGAATATACTGTTGTATCGTATAAATACCTAGCGTACACATTAACGCAAATATGTAAACATATCTTCAACACTAAAGTTAATATTACATGAAGAAGGTTGCAAAATGGCTGTAATCCTGAAGATATCACGTCGTTACGCAAATATATATTCTACTCTCATATCACCAGACGCTTTTGGTTTACATACACGCATACATAAACATACATACAAATATGCATGTACACATATAAACATACATACACACATACATACAAACAGTGTTGTTGTTGTTGGCACTCCGTCACTTACGACGTCGAGGGTTCCAGTTGATACGATCAACGGAACAGCCTGCTCGTGAAATTAACGTGCAAGTGGCTGAGCACTCCACAGACACGTGTACCCTTAACGTAGTTCTAGGGGATATTCAGCGTGACACAGTGTAACAAGGGTGACTCTTTGAATTACAGGTACAACAGAAACAGGAAGTAACAGTGAGAGAAAGTTGTGGTGGAAGAGTACAGCAGGGTTCGCCACCATCCCCTGGCGGAGCCCCGTGGAGCTTTAGGTGTTTTCGCTCAATAAACACTCACAATACCCGGTCTGGGGATCGAAACCGCGATCCCCCTAACCACTGGGCCATTTCGTCTCCACATACATACATACATACATAAATACATACATACATACATACATACATACATACATGGAACTCACAACAAAGCTCGCACGCACGTACGCGGATAAACATAATGAAAATAACTTGTATTGCATAGCGCAGAATCTGTACAAAGCTGCCTACTCGTACATGCCAAAAAATCTCGAGAAATTAAATCCAGAACGATCTGCCTCTTCCTCGGCGAATCAATCTATTTCGAAACCCGCCTTCTCTCTCTCTAATCACCTCGGTCTACTGACATTCCAGAACTCACTGATCCCACCGATCACTCATTAAAGGAGACCTCAGTGCCACAGTAAACTAAATACTACGTGACTGAATACGTAATATACTCCTCAATCACTGCTCGTGAAGCATGATAGCTCTCTAGCTTCTGTGAAGCCAGACGTGTGAGTGAGTGAGTCATTGGCTAGGAAGTTTTACAATCCTCTACCGATGTGCCACAATTACGATCAAGTAGAATTGATTAGACCCAGATAATATTCTCACAAAGGCCATCACCATGACTGCAACTACTGATGATGTTGATGACGATGTTATGTCATCCGTCAGTTTTAACGATGAGCATACAGTTGTCCGATCAACTAAATTGCATACTCGCTAAATTACTTTCTAAATTATCTAGGCTTTCGTATTGCATGCAGACTCTACCTAACAAATTTTCATACAGTGCTTGTTGTATGACTCATCTCTAATCGTGCGAACATCTTTTATATCTAATTTTTTAACTTTACTTGTTTCAGTTATTGAAAGATAAAGGAAAAGGTACATTTAAACCATATATACACATACATATATACATATATATATATAGGTTTATATACACGCATACATACATGTATACATAAGCATACATATACACATATGCACATACATACACACACACATACATACAAACATCCATGATAGATCGCTAGCCACTACACATTCTTTTTTTTTCTCCTTGTTTCTTTCTGTATTCCTTTCTGTGGAAGAGCGTAGGCTCGAAACGTTAAAGACATTTTCACTTCCCGAGCGTTATACTAATACAGCTGTTCCTTTCTTTCTTTCTTTCTCTCTCTCTCTATCTCTCTCTCTCTCTCTCTCTCTCTTTCTCACTTAATTTTTCTCTTCCCCTTTTCTTTCTCTCTTTCTTTCTCTCCCTCTACCTTTCTTCATATATATATATATATAACCGATTACTTTATCTACAAAAAATAAACTGAATATCAATTTGAGTAGAATTATGAAAGAGTATTTGGGTTAACGAAGAAACAGTATACCACATTTAAGTGTTTGCTACAGATTGCTTCAGGGAATATTAACACCCGATAATATAACTAATATGAGCTTAGCTGGTAAGGTGTATATTGAATAGAAGTTTCTTATATAACAACGAAAAGCAATAATATCCTACGCATAGAAAATCTCAACCGCCGGGAATAGTAAATCCGCTAGTTAATCCTCTAATGTTGGTAAGATAGATTTGAGATATTACAAGAACTTTATGGATTTTATTTAACATAATGAAGCATTTTCTGTAAAGATAAGCAAAACGGTTGATAAGGTATTTTTATATTTTTATAAAATATAAAACTGCATTGTGTATATTTCAATACAGTCAATCAAAAGATATGCTTATAAAATTCCTCTAAAAAGATAAAGAAACTGTTATTGATAAGACAATGTAAAATGTGTGATAAAAAATGTAAATCTTGAAAATAAATATACAATGAAAAAGAGGAAGTTTTATCTTCTGGGAGATCCAAATTCGGTTACAATTTAGCATATGCTTTGCCTATTTGTTGTGTTATCATTATCAATTGTGCAATAATTTTTATTTTTTAAAGAAACGATAGACACAGGCGTGATTGTATAGTTTGGAAGTTCAAGCGCGCTGTGAAATCACTTGATTCCAGGATCAAATTCACTGCATGGTATGAGCCGTCTAAATGTTTGTGACTAAATTTGGTTGACAGAAACCGAAGAACTCCGTTGTTTATGTATGTCCATGTGTACACTGACACAAACACACACATACAAACACACACACACACACACACACACACTATTTTTCTGTATATAAGTCGAATTTTCCAGACCAAATTTACAAGAAGATATTGTGGGTGGGTTGATTTATACACCAAGTTGATTTGTGCGGTGGAAAATTCCATGGGAAATTCCATATGCATATATATATATATATATATATATATATATGAATAGGTATCGCCAAGCCAACATGGCAGTCCAAAATATAGGACGAATGCTGCCGTTGATCGGCTAGCCTCTAGCTAGCTACGTGAATAAGTACTAGGCTTACGAAGAATAAGCTCGACTAAAGGCGGTGCGCTAGCATGGCCACAGTCAAATGACTGAAACAAGTAAAAGTGTAAAAAGAGTAAAGATTTTACATACATGCATACATATATGTGTATATAACTATCTTTATACACATTTATGCAACTTTTTACGTTTTACTTGTTTCAATCATTAGACTGCGGCCATGCTGGGGCATCGCCTTGAATAATTTTACTTGAACGAATCGACTATCACTTATTTGTATTTTAACCCCGGTACTTATTTTATCAGTCTCTTTTGCGAAGCCGCTAAATTACGGAGACGTAAAGACCGGTTGCCAAGCGGTGGTGAGGACAAAGACACACACACAAACACACTCTCACTATGTGTATAAATACGACCGGCTTCTTCCTGTTTCCATCCACCAAATCTGTTCTCAAGGATTTGGTCGGTCTGAGGATATGGCAGAAGACAGCTGCCCAAGGTGCAACACAGTGGGACTGAATTCGGAATTATATGTTTGGGAAGCAAACTTCTTACCACACAGCCAAGCACATACATACATACATACATACATACATACATACATACATACATACATACATACATATGAAACAAGGAATACTGGTGGAACGCTGTTATAAAAACTGCAATTCGGCGCATACATAACAGACCTGGTATTGTTCTGTGGGACAGGAAACAAAAATCATGTTGTGTTGTAGAGGTCAGCTGCCCCGTGGATGTGAATGTAAAATCCAAACTTCAGAAAGAAGAAACATTTATAGTAAATTAATGCGGAACTTACAGATCTTGCACCTTGACTATAAATTCTCACTGAGAACTCCCAGTACAGTTACATT
>NC_068983.1:20290470-20293306 GCF_001194135.2 Octopus bimaculoides
CTCTTTCCCTATACGACGCTCCTTCCGATCTATATATATATATTATAGGTATGCATGAATATGTGCATGTATATATGCATGTACGTATTTATGAATTTCATTGGAATATATTTAAGATATCTAAGTGGAATTCATTGAAATGACAAGGCTATGTTTGAATCAGACAGCTCTTCTTGGTATACGAATTAGTGACTGTGAGTGTAGATAAATCTAGCACTTGTGGAGTGCATGTCACTTTAGTACACAAATGTAGTACTCTTTACTGCTTATAAGCATGTAAGCATGTAAACATGTAAGCATGTTCGCACTTATGTAAGTATGTATGTATGTATTTACGAATGTGTGTCTGTATGTATGTAATAATGTATGCATACTTTTACGGATTGAAGGCTGGAGGGAGGGAGGAAGTGGGGATGGATATATGCATGTATGTATATCACATTATTTTTATATTTAGGTATTGGTAACGTGTGTTTTCGACAATGTTCAATAAAACTTTGGTCTATACGTTTAGTTATCTTGTTGTTTTAATGTTCTGTCTTCTTAAGTTCTATAGTTCTTGGGTTGGCAACATCCAACTTGAGCAGATTTTTCTATTTTCTTTGTTTGTAATTTTTAATCCTTTTCCTTTGTAGCTACAAGAATGTAACGATTTATGTTTGAGATTTGATGTTTCTATTTGTAACAATAAGCAGATGTAAACATAATGGAGGACACTGAGCTAATGTTTCCTTCCTGCTTCTTGTTTATCAATTCCCAAGCAGCGTTTACGTTTTTAACGTTTATGAGTCCGCCGGATTGAACGGTACTCTCCAGGTCACAAAATCATAATGATATACGAAAGGCAACTGATGATGGATGTATATGTTTGATACATACATACATACATTCATATATACATACGTACATACATACATACATACATACATACATACATAGACAGACAGACGGACATACATACATACATACATACATACATACATACATACTAGAAGCGAATGGCAATCTATAATGAGGAACGATGCGCTTAGAAAACATTTGAGTTGCCCATCAGAAACTACAGGATTTTAAGATTATGCATGCAAGAGAATTCAGAATTATTCTTGCTTGTATTGTCTTTAGTCACATGACACTTTCAAAAGATGAATTTGTTTCTCTGAATGGTCATATATCGAGATATCAACATGCGATATTTATATGCAAACCGTTCAAACCGCGCTAGGAGAGTTCTACTAGCGTTAAGGTCCAAAGATGTACTCATCTATTGCTAAGCTAAAAATGCCGAAAGTTGCAACTGCTGTTGTCATGACTTTTGTTACGAAATATTTGTTACGAAATATTTAAAACAAAATCAGGGCTACGTTGACATCGGAAAGCGCATGGAAGAAAACTTGTCACTGTAGTTACAGAGGTTTATCTGTAATGAAAAGTATTTCAAGCAAACACATAGAAGAAAGCCACATCGTTGAAAGCCAGATAAACTGCTATTGATATATTTTTGTATTGTTTTTTTTGGTTTTTTTTTTACTCTATACGTCTATAAGAGATGCTATCTGAAGTGGAAGACGGCAGGCTGGTAACGATATACCTACTTTGAGTATGATACACAAAAATGCTATATTGAACTAATAATGGTTCTTTCGCTCATAACGAACATATGTAAATGTATGTGTGCGTGTGTGGAGGGGTGTATTTAAGAGTCTGTATAAGTACATGAGCGCCCATACACACGTAAACACATGCACATATAGATATGTGTACATATATGTGTGAGTGTGTATATGTAAGTACATATTTATGTAAATGTGTTTATAAATACATATATATGTACTTGTATATATGAGTGTGTTTGTGTGTGTGTGTGTGTTTGTGTGTGTGTGTGTGTGTGTGTGTGTGTGTGTGTGTGTGTGTGTGTGTGTGTGTGTGTGTGTGTGTGTATGCTTTCAGACTTAAGTGTGTGGTGTGTGCATATACGTGGGTACATATATGTATATATAATTTATGCTTATGTGTGTAGGTGCGATGTTTCAAGAGGATAAGATTTTATTTCTAGTTGTTTTAGCGGAAAAATAAAAAGGAGGTGACGTCATTATTCCCTCCGGGTATTTTCAAATAATAAAAAAAATAAATAAATAAACAAATAAATGATAGCTGTTAGTTAAGCTTCATGTTAATTAGAATGATCAAGACAACAGATGCAGAAAAATCGTAACGGAAAATATTTAAAATAGTGTCCTACCATGGAAGCGATGTATGTGATAAATAGTTGGCAATTGAAAATGCCTCGAGTGGTGGATATGGAAAAGAACTGAAATTAAATAGGTGATCTTAGAGGAAAGCTATTATATTTGAAATATTGCTTAACAATGCGGAAAAAGAATTCCATAATTTTTTTTAATCTTTGCAAATAGTTATGTACTTTTAATGACAGAGGCATGTATATTTTTAATCATGGTTATATTATTATTATTATTATAATTATTATTATTATAATTATTATTATCATTATCGTTATCGTTATTCTTGTTGTTCTTTTTCTCGGTGTTATTACTTTTATTGTAAATGAGTAAAATTTTACAAATTAAAAAGGCGTGAAAATTACGTAGGAGACAAAATGGTTGCAAATATATCGATATAATGTGCGGCTTGACTAAACGACATGGAAGTAAAAAGATTGTACATACATTCATACATGTATACACATTCGTGTGTGTGCGTGTGTGTGTGTGTATGTGTGTGTGCATGCGCGCGCACGTGTGCCTTTTATATATGTGTTTATATATATATAATAAATGCACGTATATATATATATATATATATATATATATATATATAT
>NC_068983.1:20293364-20297129 GCF_001194135.2 Octopus bimaculoides
ATATATATATATATATATATATATATATATATATGTACATATACATATATTCATATACATACATACATACATATACATGCACATATACATATATATATACGTATATATATATGTGTGTGTATGTGTGTATATATATATATATGTATATACACGGACAGACTCACAGACAAATAGAGATAGACAGACAGACAGATAGATAGATAGATAGACTAATATATAGATTGATTGATTGATTGATTGATTGATATATAGATATGTTATTTCTTTTTACTTCATTATTACGACTTATACGACTCAAAGCCTGTACAAACTAGCCGCTCTAGACTCCACTTAAGCGGATGCTCTAACAACGATTTAGAGTAATTTGTTGTATTTGACTCGAGTCGAAAGTTTTGGTACCGTGCACCACTTCTTAGCGGAGCACGAAATATACAGTCATATCCCACCTATCACGGGATTATATCTTCACCCATGTGAATACGCAATTGCGAACAGAGCGGAAATCAATGCAACAATCTCTAGAAGAACGTATCTAGAAGCATTCTATTCGGTATGCTTACATATAAAATCTTCCTAGCACACCACTCATCCATACTATGGTTTTTCTGCGTAATCAAAAAGCACGCAAGGTCACCAGTGATCTGAGGCAGCTTAAAGTACGCCCGATCGTCACCAGTATATAATTTCTGTTCTAGCAGAAAATGGAAAGGCTCTTAACATGGCTACTGAAACCACTACTAACGCACGTACCAGCACACCAAGAGTTCACCTTGACTTCCACTAGAAAGTATCTCGGACAGCAACTCCGTCTTCAGCTTAGATGTACGGACCTTGTGTACCTGCATAGAAAGCGACTAGAAGCTTGTAGCAGACTTCTCTCCAACGGACTTCAGATTCATCCTGAATTCTGCGCGCTATCATCTACTTCCAGTCATAAAAACACCAAATACTGACAACACATTGGCCTCCTAACAGGGTGTAGACTCAGCGGGATGGTGGCCACCATTGTCTTGGATGACCTGGAACCACAGGCGCTATATGCAGGACAGCACATCGCATCATACCGGAGATATGTCGATGACGCCCTTCTACTAATTCGTTCCAGGGACGCTACGATCAGAATCCATGATATCTTCAACAGCTTCCACTACAACATCTTGTTTGACATTGGACAACCAGCTGCAAATGTCTTGCTAAGTCTTTTCGATTTCAACTGTTCCTTTGCCTCGGGGCATGCGACAATCCCATTGTTCAAGAGAAAGGTAAAGAGACAGACATCTGTCTCCACCTAGATTCGGCATATCCACAGATGTTGCAGTACAACTTAACCCTTGACGAACTCAACCGCTGCCTAAAAAGGTATTACAAGGTTGAAACAGAGAACTCGGTACGGATGGAGTTCGCTAAGATACTGTGGCTAAGACAATACAAGTCACATTTTATAAATACACGAGCATGAGGGCGCCACGAGTGGACCATCCACAAGGCCAAACAGAACAACAAAACCCACAACGACAGCCAATATCACAGACCGCAGACTCGCTTACAATCAAACCCTAACAGAATTGACGCTATGAACGGTCGATGAGCTGATAACAAGAACCATAACGGCAATAGCAACCACAGCACACAGTATGCAAGAACGGCCAACAAGCTGGTCACAACAGCAACAAAAGCTACCCAGCAACAACCACAGCGATAGCTACGGCAGCAGCAAAAGTAACAATCATAGTGAATCATAGTGACAACAGCAACAACAAAACAAAACAGCAATGACAGTAACCGGACTGGCGCCGCAGAGACTTGAACCTTAGACAGCCGAAGGAGTGACAGAATTGACAACATTTACCCCCCACCACAACCCCACCCCCAAAAAACTGAACGACAGAGAGTAAGCCGAACCAAGGAAGATATCGAGGGATAGTAAACACTGGGTCTACGTTGACCTGTTATACTATGGAGAGACGTAGATATCAAATTTAAAAAGCATCATCAAGAGATGTGGTCTTCTTGTCAGAACCACGAGACGGATCCACATGCTAATAACATACCTGACACATACTGTCTAAATCAATGTCCAATCCGAACAACCCAACCAACGGACAGCGCTCGGTTGTGTTTCAAATCCAACGCAGTGTACCAAATAACGTGTTCCTGCGAGAAGACATATATAGGATCGTCCAGGAGACACCTTCACCTTAGAGTGAAGAAACATCTATACAAGACCACACTACCCAGCTTGTTCAAATACCACCAACACTCTGATGGAGATTTCTCCACCCGAGTATTAGGGGAATGGATGCAGTTTACCCCAGGATTACAGAGGTACACTTCATAAGGATGAAAGCACATGGCCGGAACCGTCGTAATGAGCTGGGTATGTGGAAACACATCTACTGCTTCTAAGATCTTTAACCAACATTATTCATTATCCAGAGAGAGCGAAAATAAGGAATAAGAAAGTCTGATGAAGAAGCAATAATTCGAAAGCGCTCATGAAATAAGTTATAATATCCAGCAACAAAGCTCACTGTAGATCACATGCAGAGTATATTAGCAATACACTGAAGTTTTATTGTGAAGTAAGATTACGTTTTTAGATGCGAAATATTTATTTTGTTTCATATATATTTGTTATTAAAAATATTATTTATTTCTTTTAATTTAGGAACAACACCAGCAAATTGTATAATATGAATTTAGTCGAAATCATTGACTTCAGTACTTGCCTCTAACGTTATTTAATCGACCAGAAAAGAGGAAAGCCAAAATTGGCGAAGGTGCGATTTGAACCCAGAATGTAAACAGCTGAGTAAAAGTATTGTAACGCAATTTTTCTGCACTTAAATATTCTGCTAGTTCGCCGCCTTCTACAAACAAATAATGGTTTTTAATTCTTTTCTAAAGAAATAATAATTTCCGGCCAGCAACATTTCGACCGCAGTTCATGACCGGTATTGTGTTTTATCGATCCTAAAATGTGAAAGACAAAGCTGACCTTAACATGATTTGCGTCAGAACAAACAGCAATTTTGTTTTTTTCCGGCGCTCTGACGATTCTGCCAGTTCCTACCTTTTACAATGAAATAATGTTTTGAAATTTTTACTTTATTTTTAAGAAATAATAACCAGAGGAAAAGGTATTATTGTAAAATGCATATAATTTAAAATAACAAATGCGAATCGAGCAAAGTGTATTCATGTAATTATATCGCTATTGACATTAATGTATTTTTCTTGGTGAAGAAATCATTTATAATGTAGGTGATAATTACGAAAATTTAATGTAGAGTTACTGAAGGAATGTAATATAAGGAAGTAATTAGGTATTTGTATATAAATAATGCAAAAATGTAAGTCAGGTGTTAATATGCTAATATATGTATTTAGTTACAGTTTTAAGGTGAGATATTTCGATGTTCAGTCAATGATGGGTTAATATGTATGTCATTATGTATTATTGGATGTAAAGAAAAATGTAGTTCATCTGTTTCAACGATGTGTACTTCGTTATTCGATCAACAAAGTTATGTTTTACATCGAATAAACGTAAGATTGAACATTCCTTAGATATTCTTGTTACTTTCAAGCAAAATCAACGTGATACAACGTGTAACAAGCCAGAACTGTTAAATTGCAGCTCTTATCTGTCTGTAGGAGCACTCCGTCGGTTACGACGCGAGAGTCCCAGCTGATACGATCAACGGAACAGCTTGCTCGTGAAATTAACGTGCAAGTGACTGAGCAATCCACAGACACGTGTAC
>NC_068983.1:20297139-20302350 GCF_001194135.2 Octopus bimaculoides
AAATTAACGTGCAAGTGACTGAGCAATCCACAGACACGTGTACCCCTAACGTAGTTCTCAGGGAGATTCAGCATGACACAGAGTGTGACAAGGCCGGCCCTTTGAAATATATGTACTACTCATTTTTGCCAGCTGAGTGGACTGGAGCAACGTTGCAGCTCTTATATATCCTCGAATTTCCACACAGTTTCTGTCTACATAGTTTCTGTTATCACTTACGGATATAGGGTAAAAATTAATAATTAATTAATAATTAGTAATTTTACCAAATAGTTCGGTGTGTTAAAAAAAATTAATTATCGGTAAACTTATACAAAAGTTTTATAATTATAAACATAATTAAAATTAGAGTTCAGCAAAAAATTGCTTCACCACACACCGAAATTTAGAAATAGCAGTTAAAACTACTATTTCACTACCATAATATATCTCCAAGACAGCAACACTCGCAACACACACAGGCAAAAGGGATTTATAGTCGGATTTATAGTCTGGAATACTGTACTGGAGATGGAAATAAGATCGGGTAATATAATTTACACATCTTTAATCCTGAAACGCGTATACAGTTAATCAAAGCCCGGTAGATTTGTTATTTTTTTTTTCCTTTTGCCTGTGTGAGCTGCGAGTGTTGCTGTCTGGGAGATATATTAAGGTAGTGAAATAGTAGTTTTAACTGCTATTTCTAATTTCGGTGTGTGGTGAAGCAATGAATTTCTAGGGGTACAAAAATTAGGTTTATTTCATGATGAAGTATATATGCCTTCTTAACATCAATGGAGAAGATTAATAGAAAATATAATAATTCAAGTATTTAAACTAAAAATTATTTATTTACGTATTTAGTGATGCTAATAAGGTATATTTACGTCATCATGGTTTTAGTAATTAAGCTATTTTATTCCTTTTTTATCGTGTTCTACCCTACTGATCATTTTATTATTTTATAATAACCTTTATGAAATTAAACTAATTTTTGTACCCCTAGAAATTCATATTTAGCTTGTATATAACAGTACCGATAACTTCATAACTTATAATAAACTGCTTAAATTATAATTTAATTAATATATACTTAGCATGTTCTTTCGCCTCAGTGCTCCTTTATTAAATACTAGTAAATGCCAATGATCTATTTTCATAGATACCATCTGATAAGTTAATATTTAAGTATGTAATATGAATAAATATGAAACTATTTGTATGTAATTTCTTTCTTTGCTCTAATGTGGTAAACTTTGGTATATACTCAAAAGTAATCAAAAATTTTATCATTTTGGTTATAATATTCTTCTTAATAATCTTCTTGATAACTCTAAATTGTAACTTTATACAATATAGCAATATTGTTTAAATCACTCAACTATAGTACCCCATGATAAAATTTGCCCTGTATTACCATCATTGCCTTTACTAGAGTCTTGCCCCTGTAACTGATAACTAATATCTTGACTTAAGATCTTCTTTTACCAAATCACGTTATATTGCTTCAAATTAATCGTGATAGTTTTATGACTGTACCTACTATGATTTCTGTCGACTCCCTCAGCCCTTTCCTAACAGACACTGCTCTTTGTTCCTTGGCCTTAGATTTTGATATACAAAGATTTGATAAACAAGACTACAAATTAACACTGACCCCAAAAAACGGTGACAAGCTAAATCTCTAACAAGTTTTTTTTCCTGATGCCTTAGTAACCTCTAAGCTGAAGTGAAGACAGCATGATCTTTGTCTATCTCCTTATCTTTTTGGATGTTTTAGGTAAAATTATACTATGTATTTCTGCAGCTCAGGATTGCTCTGCATTTAAATTGATGTAATGATTGCATTGTTCAATTAAATGGGATCACTTCAAACGATCGTACTGCATTACCTCTGGATATCCTGTTGCTTGTTGTGATTAAATATATATATATATATATATATAGACAGACAGATAGACATACAGACAGATAGATAGATAGATAGATAGATAGATAGATAGATAGATAGATAGATAGATAGATAGATAGATAGATAGATAGATAGATAATGTATGTATGTGTCTGTGTTTGCACACCACCACTTGACAACCGGTGATAATTTATCTACGTTCTTGTATCTTTGCAAATTGGCAACAGAAATTGATAGAGTAAGTTCCAAGCTCAAGCAAAGTACAGGTGTTGTTTTCTTCCACTAAAGCCGTCGTGGTTGCGCACCAGGACATTCGCAGTCGAACGTCTACAGCAGGTAAATTAAACCTAGAACCAAATCACAGACAGATCTGGAGTAGTGAGACCATGTCAATGAAGAGTGAGAGATTTGCGACAAAAAGACATTGGCAATCAGAACTGATTGATTAAACTGACAGATTACTCAAATTGTTGTTCGATTAAAAAGCTACCCAATAGAATATTAATAACAAAGAAGTGAAACTGAACTAGTGCGTGTATTTATGATTGGTGTTTTAGGTTTAATTTTAATTAAAATCATTCCAAAATTAATTTTAAAACTGTCGTAGTCTCGGCTTATTGCGATATTAACTTTTCGTCCACTTCTCCCGCACAGTCATCATGATTAATAAATTTTTATTGAGTAAATAATACAGCATAGAGATTATACATATTAAGGCACACAAGTTTCCCGTATGGTGCTGTCATATTGCATGTTATATATCATATAGCTACAGATTTTGTTTTGAATTAGATTTCTCAAACAAACCTCCTCCATCAGTTGCAGAGATGGTAGCAGACATACATATGTTAGTAATTTTGCAAAGATTAACCCGATCCAAGAATACGCTTGTATACACATGTATTTAATATATCAATACATTTGTATGTATATGCATGTATCTACACACACACACGTAAATATGCATTTGAGTATGTGTACGAATGAATCTATTATGCAGTATCATAACCCAATTTATATGTATGTAACATAAGTATTATCACTATTACATCTATTTTTCTTCTTTTCTTATTTTTCTTTCATATGCTGCCTTGGTATTAAAAACATACATTTCAACAGTTAAAGAATTTCAATAAACATATCTGAACTTGAAATCTTTGCCTCTGTAAAAGAATACTTCTCCAAAATTTCATATGTACAGAGAAATTTAGGTTAATTCAAGAATTGCATAACATTGGCGACTGTATATTTCTATATTCCACTAAGTTTTTTACAGAGATGAAAGCTAACAGAAACTTCATTGACTCACGTATTGAATTACTTGTGTATTTCGACCATGAGCATGTATATATATATATATATATATATATATATATATATATATATATATATATATATATATATATATATATAAACCGATATACATGCATACACACACACACATACATACATATATACACGCACACACACACACACACATATATATACATGTATAAGTATGGTTATGTATGCATGTAAACACACATAAACATGAGCACAGAATGCAGATATACATACACATAGATATACATGTAAGTGCGTTTGCTTCTTTGTGCGCGTGAGTGTCTATACATGAAATAGTATGCATTCAAACATACGTACTTACTCAGTTACATTTGTATACATGTATTTGAATAGGGAAACGTATTTTCATGTATAATGTGTATATGCATTTTTACTTCCTGCTTTTTTTTTCTTTTTTTTTTGATTTTTTTTTTCTGTATGCCTATAATCATGCCTATCACTATGTAAATACAATTTCGGTTGTAGTACACAATCGATATTTAAGGTTCCAGCATATATTACTTTCCCTTTATCTCTCTTTCTCTTTCTCTCCCTTTCTCTTTCTCTCGCTTTCTCTCTCTCTCTCTCTTTCTGCCTTCCTCTTTGGTGCATGAGTATATTCATGTATGTATGTATGTATGTATGTATGTATTCATGTATGTATGTGTGTAACCACATGTGGATCGTTGGTGATTTTTTCCACCGTCTTCCTTTTCTCTTGGACTTTCCTCTGTCTCCTGTTTCTGACGAAGAGCTTTACTCGAAACGTAAAACTATTTTTCTTTCCTTCACTGAACGTCTGCTAATACTTTGCATGTACCACGTCCGCAAGTTTTTTCTTGTGTTTTTCCTCGCTTTTTCTCTTCGTTAACAAATATATATATATATATATATATGCATACATACACACACTTACACAATACAGCTTTTCATTACATTTGGAACGCTATGAAATAACATTTCTCCCCAATGGTGTATTATAGAGGGTGCGTAAGATATTTGAGGACAGATTTGTGTTTATAAAAAACAAACAGATACATAATAACACGTAATAACTTTATTTATCAAAAAATGCTATGAGTATAGAAATAAACCTTCTTCTCTATAATGTTATTTAATAAAGCTACCTTCAGCTTCAACAACTGTTTCTACATTGAAGTCCTGGAAATAATTGTTAAGCCCTGGATAGAAAGTGTATGCAATGGAAGGTCATATGTGTTTCAGTAAGACGCCGCACAATCACACATGGCTGTAGTAACACAGGAAAGGATGGCTGAAAATGTTCACGATCACATAACCTCTAAACTTTGGCCTCCTAATTCCCCAGATCTCAGTCCATTGGACTATTACATGTGAAGCGTTTTGAGAGAGAGTCATTGAACACGCCCATAACACTAAAGATTCTTTGAAAGCTGCTATAGTCAGAGTAATGTCCCAAATTAACTAGGACGACTTGATTCGAGCATGTAGATGATTTACATCTCATATGGAAGCAGTTGTTGAAGCTGAAGGTGGCCTTATTGAATAACGTTATAGAAAAAAAGGCTTGTTTTAACCCTCATAGCACTTTCTGATAAATAAAGCTATTATCTATTATTATATATCTGTTTATTTTTTATAAACATAAATCTGTCCTCAAATATCTTACGCACGAGGAATAGACAATCGGTAAGATTCGTTAAATCCGAAACCGGTCCCTGTTTAAGAATGTGTTTTTTTAGGTGATTTTAAATGTCTTGCCCGCTTACGTTTTGGTATTTTGGTATGCTGCTATATTTCATGTTGAGAACAATTTAGGTCTCAATAGACACAAGATGTGATCTATTTCTAGCACATTAATTGTCCACGTTAGTGGTCAACGTTATATATAAAAATGTTCCTTAATCCCCTGAGATTGCAGATACTATTTCTGAATCTCTCTGATTCTTTAGATGTGCTGGCCTCCTGGTAATTAATCGATATTAATTAATATATGATTAATTACCATATTTTAT
>NC_068983.1:20302587-20304580 GCF_001194135.2 Octopus bimaculoides
TATATATATGCAGGTTACTGTCAATCCCTATATATTTATGATATATATATATATATATATATATATATGGAGAGCTTCATTCAGTTACCGTCTACGAATCAACTCACAAGGTACTGGCCGTTTTCGTCAGCCCAGGCCTGAACCCGAACCCATGTCGTTGGGATACAAGCTTCTTACCACACAGCCATGCTAGAGGATGAGAAGACACTATGATAAGCGTATATTACACGAACAGCGGATTATTGCCTATTCCGGATACATAAAACCTTACCTCTTAATCAAGGAACAAGTGATTCTGCAGCATAGAAGTTGATAACTGTTTCGCTTGAGCGTGTAATAAAGAGATAAAAGATGGACAAGCACATATGTATGGCATTGTATCATTCATATGTTTCATGAAAGATGTTACATAAGCCTAACATGTTTTATAAATGATATAAATTATATTAGGCCATATATACTTTCTTGTCTTTTATCTGCTACTTCGATATATATATATATATATATATATATATATATATATATATATATATATATATATATATATATACATATATAGAGAGACATAAATAGTTATATATATACATATATGTGTATACATATGTATACCTATACATACACACACACACACACACACATATATATATATATATATATATATACATACATACTTACACACACTATGTGTGTGTGTGTGTGAAAATATGCTTGTGATACATTTTCTGATATTAGTAGTATGCGTGGTCAGTGTGCACATATGCAGATAGACAGATAGACAGATAAAACAGAGGAAAAGAAGCTGATTAATTCGATGTTCTGTCTATGTTACAAGGGAAATGAGCTTAACATCAGTTACCGGCATAATATCTTCCTGAAGCATAACCGAAAGATCATTTAATTAAAGGAATGTCTTTACTCTTGTGGCTTGCGACATAGCAAGTTGTTTGAAAATTAATAATATGTGTGGTGGTGGTCAAATCTGTAAACTGGATTCTCATTAAACATTGAACTGATAAAACGATGCAGTGTTTTTGATGTTTGTTTATATAAACAAAACAAAATAATAAAAGCCAAAATATGTCAAACAACTAACCAGACAACCAGATAAACAGGCAATCAGCCAAATAGCCTAACAACTTTCTGTCCACTCAAACACAGAACCGACTTCACCATCCTGCTTGTCGACCTAACAGCAAACCAGCAGACAGACAGACGGACGAACAGGCAGATAGACAGACGGACAGTCGCACAGACTGACGGTTAATCCCAAATAAGTAGCCAATCAACTCAGTAAAATATCAACAATTCAAAGAATTCAGGAATTTCATTATTTGTTGTATCCGTGGCAACACTTCAAGCGCTTTCATCTGATAGTTTTCAAACAGTGTTTTTAGTGTCTGTTTCTCTGAGAGTAATTCCTCCCCACCAGGGTCGTTAGTTATAGATTCTACGTAATCAAGAAGTGTTGTGCAGTACAGTAGAGTGCATCAGATCCGAATGCATTTGAAGTTCATCACAGACATATACTGTTCGTAGTTGTGACATTACGGGAAATATGTGCCTCTCGAAACGGTTAAAAGTAATTAGATTTATCAAAGATACTTGAATTAGAAAGGAAGCCTTAGGCAAGCAAATATTAAGTGTCTTGCCCACGGAAGTACAATGTAGTGCAGTGCAACACCTCCAGCGAGGGAAGGATGCGTTTCTGATGTGGAAGGTAGCTATTCCATGGAACTGACCAATTCCTTTATAAATACATCTCCAGCATAGGTGCTTAAGTAAAATATTTTGTTTGTCTCTTGTGTAGTGTATTGTGATACTTCTTATACAACAAGAATAACAACTAAACTACTATTACTACTACTATTCGTTTCTGATATAGGCACAACGGGGGCTAATGCAGTTTCGCACCTCTCCTTGAAAAATGCATTTTTTTTTTTAATTTTATTCGGATTCCTACGTTTTAGATGTCGGGGAGATTACGAATATGCAA
>NC_068983.1:20306393-20310497 GCF_001194135.2 Octopus bimaculoides
GGGTTAAAGCAAATTTAAAATGAAAAAAGCAAATAAAACGAAGGTATGGAGATTAAATACGCTTTACATCGCTTAATCAGCCAAAGGAGTAAATGTAAACAACTGAATACTTGTCAGTGATTGGTTGAAATTATCGAAATAAGACAATTTTTTACATGAAATAAATTCGAATATAAAAATATTTTTCTGTTCTATGACACAAAATAGATAAGTATACGAAGTTTGAAAGTCTTTCCGTACCAAAAACACTACGTAAAACATTAATGAAAAATGTGGCCCCCGTTTTAAAATAGATCCCTGGTACCTACTTTATCAACCCCGAAAGGATGAAAGACAAAGTTAACCTTGGCCGAAATTGAACTCAAAACGTAGCGGCAGAGGAAATTCTAAACATTTCGCCCGGCGTGCTAACGATTCTGCCGGCTCGCCGCCTCAAAAATAATAAAAGTAATAATGATGATGATGAGGAAAATGGTTTCAAATTTTGCAACAAGAGCACAGTTTAGGAGGAGGGGATAACTCGGTTACATCGATCCTATTGTTCAAATGGTAGTTATTTTATCGACGCAGAAAGGATGAAAGGTTAAGTCGACCTCGGCGGAATTTGATCTCAGAACGTAACACCACTAAGCATTTTGTCCGGCGTGCTGACGATTCTGCCAGCTCACTGCCTTGCCATCTCAGTCCTTTGGAACAGCATCAGAAGGCATCAAGAGAAATATAAAGGAAATCGGAATAGAGTTCCAGCAGAACTGTTACAAAATGTTTACCCCCTTGGCAAGGCCAGAATAATCAGGAAAGTATTAGATAGTTGAAAAGAACAGATGTCATGGTACCGTGGCTGCAGCCAGTAAGCTCACTACGTATGCAAGACTCCAAGAGTTAAATAATAATAATCCTTTCTACTATAGGTATAAGGCATTAAATTTTTTGGAGGGAGGGGTATAGTTGATTATATCAACTCCAGTTCTCAAATAGTACTTATTTCATCGACCCTGAGAGGGTGAAAGTCAAAGTCTTCTTCGGCGAGATTGTAATAGCATTGGAGTAGGATTGACAATGGAAATAGAACATGTGAAGCTAACGCTCTAGACATTATTACTAAGGCAACAAAAATTTAGCATGTCACCGAAGAGATATGGTTTTATTTTGTGAGAAGACTATACTTACAAAAAGTGACCTATGAATATATATATATATATATATATATATATATATATATACACACATACATACATGTATAAACATATATGTGTGTATGACTGTGCATATGTCTCTTAAAATAAGCATAACTCACGCATATATAACTGGAGTGTATATATAAATATACGTATATGGTTATATAAGTACAGAAATTTGAACAAAAAGTTACGTAATAACGAGGACTGCCAGTTTCAATTGGCCATGCTGTATTGGAAGTACTAGACGTTATTATGTTAAAAAACGCGATAGAGTATGCTTAGCTCCGTTTCTGATAACATGAAATATAGAACAAAACATTGGCTGTTAATGCCTCTATGCTGAAGAAATTCATTTTTAAACAGCTAAGTGTGTTTCTAATAACTACATTTACCAAGATCTGTGTAGCAATTTTGATATGACTATTATGAGTAATACAGACGTGAAAACTGGAAGAGGAAACAATTTTTTCTAATAAGAAGTAAAAAAATATATATATAATGTAAAAGGCTGAAGGAAACATAGAGATTGAAACATAAAGATAAACAGAGAGAAAAATGACTGAACGAAAAACGAAAAGCAAGACAAAGGCAAGCAAAACAGATTACATTAGGGGAAGAATAAAAACAATAATAGAAGACAAGAGAGACAGAAAGAAAGACAGAGAGACACACAGAGAGCAAATAAAGAGAGAGAATTATGAGAGGAATAATAATAAGCGAACGATTAAAAGAAATCAAGAGCAGTAAGTTTGGTTTCAAACTTTTGACACAAAGCCGGTAACTTCAGGGAAAGGGATGAGTCGATTACATCGACCCAGTACTCAACTGGTACTTATTTTATCCACTCTGAAAGGATGAAAGGTAAAGTCGGCCTCGGCGGAATTTGAACTCAGAACGTAACGACCAACGAAATGCCACAAAGCGCAAAGCATTTTGCTCGTCTTGTTAAGGATTCTGCCAGCCTGCCACCTTATGAAAAACAATAAATTATTTAAAAATTCTCGAAAAAACACTAACAAAATTTCATAAGCAGGAGAATGATAGCGAGGAGGTGGCTGAATCGTTGGCACGCCGGGCATAATGCTTAGCGGCATGTCATCTGTCCATACGTTCTGAGTTCAAATTATAATCAAAAACACAATTTCTGACCATCTAGTATACATATATATATATATATATATATATATATATATATATATATATTGATTGAATGAAGAATTTGAACATTCAAACTTTATGTTTATTTCCAGTTAGTTTATTCATAATAAAAGTCCGACAAGTGTTTCGATCGCGCCAACTGCGAATTGCTGCATATTCATATGCAGCGATTTATGCATTTTTAGTAAAATCTCTTCAGAGCATATAAGTATGACATTGTTCGAAGAGGAATTTTCCTTTCCTATTAGTTTCAATTACGCTTTGTAGTAGTAGTAAACTATAAATTCTTCCGTGAGATATTTTTTCTCAACTGTTTGTTTTGGAAAAATTCAGTAGCAATAGTATTTGCTGAAGTTAACAAATGTCCTTGGCTAGGCAGGGAATGGTTACTAAAAGAATACATATTTCTGATACATTCTACATACTTTATAGTCGCAAGATCATTTGATGGATTTCTGAGTTGTGTATCTGCCTGGATATCTTTCTTGCTGGCAGAATCGTTAGCATGTCGGGCGAAATGCTTAGTGATATTTCGTCTGCCGTTACGTCCATCGAGGTTGACTTTGCCTTACTATAAGTGCTTTATTCTAACCGCTTCTTTTCTTTGAAGATGTTATGCTCGTATATCTAGGGTCGGACCACAATGACTAAGTCCTGATTCAAATGAGTCATGATCAATAATACTTGATTCTAAAGCTGGCAGAATTGTTAACACACCAGGCAAAATGCTTAGCGGCATTTCGTCCGACTTTACGTTCTGACTTCAAATTCCACCGAGGTCGACTTTGCCTTTCATCCTTTCGGGGTCGGTAAAATAAGTACGAGCTGGGCACTGGGGTCGTCGAAATCGACTCGCCCTTACCCCCAAAACTTCAGACCTTGTGCCAAAATTTGAAACCAATAATACTCGATTTTTGATCAGTTAGCTTTTATTATCATTTTTGTTTTGTGTGTGTGCGTGCGTGTGTGTGTGCGTGCGTGTGTGTGTGTTGTGAAGGACTACTTTATTTAATGCGGCCCTCTCTGCTTTAAGACGCTTCTGTGTGTGCAATTTCTGGAGTTTAGCTGTTAGATATAGCAGATGAAGCGCTACGCCGTGATTCCCTATGTGGCTGGCTCAGTCAGACACCAGTGCATTGTTATGGAGTTGAAATTCGATTGAATCGAGAGAAATGCTTCACTGGCGAAGATATAAAAAGATGAAAGGGAAAGCTCTGCTCGACCATATTTGAACTCAGAAGACAGGGCAACGGAACTAAATAATACAAGTAATTAATTGATCCGTCATTCTCTATCATTTCAACTCCACAACCTACCAACACCCTCTTCGCACATTTGCCATATAATGGTATTGAATTAATTCATCTATTCAGCTTTGTAATTTACAAATAAAGTGATTATACCAAACAAAGAGACAAGTGAAATGTTTAATTATATGCACTAGACTTCAATTGTGACACTCATTGACATTACAGTGCAGGAATTTGATGTTATCGTTAGGAGTTCTTGTAAGGGTGAAGAAGTTAAAGCTTAAGACAAATCCTAATAATGACCCGTTTATTGGCATAAACGCAACATCCTACATACAAACATGCGAATATGCGAATGGCATTTAGCTAGCCAGCAAGTTGTGTGTGTGTATATATATTAGATCCTCACCTAGTCTATTTATATATTTGTCTCTATATCTACATCTCTCTCTCTCTCTCTCTCTCTCTTTACACACACACACACACACACACACACACACACACACACACACACA
>NC_068983.1:20311300-20315664 GCF_001194135.2 Octopus bimaculoides
TATATATATATATATATATATATATACGTGTGTCTGTGTGTGTGTGTGTGTGTGTGTGTGTGTGTGTGTGTGTATACATACACACGTTGCGATTCTGCTAGAACCTCATCAGCAATGTGCAGAAACAATCTATCCAGTATTACCCTACAGGGTCAGTTGCTTAAAGGCTATATACTAGCGTAAAAGCCACCTGATAGAGTGACTTTTAAGCTAGTGCATATATGTGTGTGTGTGTGTGGTTGTGTGTGTGTGTGTATATAATGAAAAAAGTTCGAACGGTGAATCATTCCATTCAATAAAGAGATTATGGTTCCCTGGGAATTTAGTTAAAGTGAAAAAAGAATCGAATACAATAGATAAGTCGTCTTAATAACATACATGTGTACCAGACATTTAGCTGTTATTTTTAGCATGGGTTTTCTGGTAGGGGCTTCATTTGCCTTCATTGCCTGTTGCTTCAGTAGGAATGTACGGATGCGCAAGCGCACAAAACAGAGAAAATGTAATAAATATGGACGGCTTGTTCCCAAACATCCCCGAGTGTGGAACAGTTCTCAAAAATAACCTCAATTGTTTTCCGCAAAAATTTCTATATGCCCGAAATGTACATAATCCGAAGTATATTTGTAGATAATTTCATTTAAAAATTTTTTTCCATATTCCTGAAAGTAAAGCAAATTGAAGTGGACTTCCGTGAATTTTCCGAAAATCTCCACGCCCCCTCCCTAAAACATGAATATTCGGAATCTATATGATATAACACATATTCGTAGAAAATTTCATTAAAAATTATTTATTTTTCTGAAATTTATCATCATTCAAAGTCGGGTGTGGGTTGCAGAAATCTGTAGTTATGTCTGTTGACAATTGATCAATTAAATGAAATCTGTTATGAATTTTTTTTTCTCTCTCTCTCACACACACACACACACATTCACATAGGTATATATCTTACACAAATAGAATATAAAAAATTAAAGTAATTTTAGAAATTGTAATAATGTATACATACGTGTGTGTGTGTGTGTGTGTAAAGTGTAACAAGACAGGAAGCTCAAACACAGGAAGTTGAGAAAACAATTTGAAGAAGTGAATTTTTATATAAAGAGAAATATTATTCATTTTTAATTAAAAAAAATAATCAACCAAGACCGTATTATTCTTTCCAAGATCAAATTATTCGTGTACCCCAAGTATGGTACAGATTGATCTAGAGGTTTGAGCGTACATAGAGGGGACACACACAGACAGGGTATTTTATATATCAAGATTATATTATCTTGAGGCGGCGAGCTGGCAGAATCGTTAGCACTCCGGGCGAAATGCATAGCAGTATTTCGTCTACCGTTAGGTTTTGAGTTCGAATTCTGCCGAGGTCGACATTGCCTTTCTTTTTTTCGGGATCGATAAAATTAGTAGCAATTATATACTGGGTCGCTGTAATCGACTTAATCCCCTCCCCAAATATGAGACCTTGTGCTTCTAGTAGAAAGTTAAAATAATGTGACACACTGACATTCACGTTTATTATATTAGATATATTAATCTTAGGGGGACATCTTATTTCAATTCAAGTGTATTATATATATATATATATTTCTTTCCTTTCCCGAGCGTCTAGTAACACAATCTTTATCACGTCCCCACGTTGTTGTTTTTTTGTGGTTGTTTTTTTTCTTTTTCCTTTTTTGAACCTATATATATATACATATATATATATATACTAGTAGATGCACCCAGCATTGCTTAGGAATGAAATTTTTCCTTATATATTGGAAGAAAAATGCAAAATATGTTGTATAGAAATTTGTTATTCAAAATTCAATTTATTCTTCAATTGGGATACAATCTATTCTTTAATTGGGAAATCAATTCTGAATTCATAATACAATATAATAATAATAATAATAATAATAATAATAATAATAATAATAATAATAATAATAATAATAATAATAATAAACGAAAATAACAAAATTTACCACTTTTATGAAAGGAGATAAATTCTACCACAACGTTGAATGAAATTACGTAAGAACTTCTGGGTAAACAACATTCTTTGTTTTCTGGTTTGGAGCATAGACAAATAAGTTTTGCAAACTACCTACCCTGGAGCAACCAACATAAAGGTGATCGTAAGTAAAGCAAGCCAGTAGATCTCAAAGTCTGGCCTTCGGCTTTATTTATAGACACTGCAAAGCAAAGTCGTGCTGGGAATTTTGCTCATTTTAACTTAATTGGCACGACTGTTGGTTTGATTGGAATACTTAGAATGAAAGCCTCTTACCCAGAGGCACCTCCATTGATGATGGTAGCTTCTGTCACATTAGATCGTAATGTCTTCACAATCAACCTTGACCCATTGCATAATATAGGAGAATCTAAATTTCTTAGAAGCATTTTCGGGACTCCTACTTTCAGAAAAAAACTTGTGAAGGAATTCCACGTGGCTCAAGAGAATTAAGGAACTCTGTTGGGAAACGGACAGCTTGATTTTCATCAAGGACTGAATCAACTGATTTGCACTGTTGGAATCTTATTCATTAATTCATGGTTTATCCTTGCTACTGTCTCTTTTTTTCGAGCAAGAATTGCCCTTTCGCACAACCATGTATGTGAATTATAATTATTAATTAAGTCAGGAAATAACGGTCTTCAATTCAGCTAGGGAATTCACCATGATAGCAATATGAGCCAAACTGATATCACCATTCCCATGAAATGGTACTTTCCTATTTCCTAATTGGAGGAGCCAGGTTGAAAACTGTTTTACGCATTGGACCCCATGTAATAAAGTTTCCTTATAAAACTCCTCCGATAGATTTATTGTTGCCTCTGATGTTCTGTAAGGTCTTACCAAGAGCTTCCATTGCACCATTATGTGACATGGTGCATTCATCCCAAATGATAAGGTGGCATTGTCAAAGCACTTCTGCTGAACCTGAATCTTTGCTTACGTTACAAATTGGAATGCCGTTTTTTACCAGGATACCGAATGTCCCTTAAAATGCACTTCTTGCATTCTCATCTTGATTCTTTTCCCACGAATCTTGGTGCCGTTAGTGATGAGCATGGTAAGAGGCTCCACCAGGACATAGCTGAAATGGAAACGAGATATCAAAACCGGTTCAATGCACGCATGATGGGTGACTACTGCTGGTTCCTACAGCAGGAGACCTGCACGACGCATAAGCGCAAGAGCAAGTGTCTCAAGCATTTCTGAGCTGAGCATATCAAAAATAAAGTGAGTATTCCCTTAACATAAATATGCTATGTACCATTATATTATAATACTATTTGCCTTTAACATAAATTTGCTATATACAGCACTCGTGGCACTCCGTCGGTTACGACGATGAGGGTTCCAGTTGACCCAATAAACGGAATAGCCTGCTCGTGAAATTAACGTGCAAGTGGCTGAGCACTCCACAGACACGTGTACCCTTAAAGTAGTTCTCGGGGAGATTCTGCGTGACGCTGTGTGTGACAATGCTGCCCCTTTGAAATACAGGAACAGCAGAAACAGGAAGAAAGAGTGAGATAAAGTTATGGTGGAAGGGTACTGCAGGGTTCGACACCATCCCCTGCGGGAACCTTGTGGTGCGTTAGGTGCTTTTGCTCAATAAACACTCACAACGCCCGGTCTGGGAATCGAAACCGCGAGTCCGCTACCCTAACCGCTGGACCATTGCGTCTCCGTATACAGTAATAAAATATACTATTAATATGTAATTACGCGCATAACTCAAAATCCCGACGAGCTATAGCAATTGTGAGTTCAAATTCGGAATCAGCGTACTCGATTTAGTTTGGTACAGCACCATTTGTTTGTGTAGCAGACAATAAATCTTTTTTTTTTTTGCCCTGTGATATTTAATTAGTACTCTTCACCTTAGCCTTTTTTGTTTTGCCTTCTTTGGTCTTGGCGGTGGCTATCCCTGAAAGGGAGGGCGGAGGTAGCGAATGTGTTCATCGCATCGGTCATCACCTACCGCCTAACCGTCGTTCCTTGCCCTGATTCGTGGTTAATCAAGCTGGAAAGACAGCTCTTCCGCTTTTTGTGGAAGAGCTGGAGACCGTTTGTGAGACGCTCTATTTGCTGCAAACAACCGTTAAAGGGTGGACTTGGGATGCCTTGGCTGTTGATGTGCAAACATGCGCTGAGGTTGAGGCATCTTTCGCTCTACCTGGATGGTGAACGGGTGTGGTCTCCGCTGGCGAAACAGATGTTTCCCAAGTTCACTAGTTTCGGTGGATGGGAAACCTGGTTGAATCGAAGATCGAAGTTGGGTACATGGTACACGGAGTGCCGCAAGGCACTCCTGCTATTCCGTCACTTGTGCAATGCCTGCGGTGGGGGTTCC
>NC_068983.1:20316179-20318027 GCF_001194135.2 Octopus bimaculoides
TTGAGAGTCGATGGAAGAGTGTAGCACGAAAGTTGCGAATAAATGTAACCACATGAATGAGACGAAGGACTCATCTCAGCTATCAGTGGCGAGGCGGGGCACGAGGGGTCCGTGCTAAACCCGCCTTACCACTCCATCCGTAATGTCTTCCGGTCTGTCGGATCATCCGATTATATTTCGATTTCATTGTAAAATTTTTAAATGCATGTTTCTGTTAATTCATCCGTTTTCATCTGACCCCAAATCAGGTTGTATCGTCCCCTCTATGTCACCCCTTGTGGGTAATAAAAAATTCTGCCTTCTTTGGAGTTGATAGAGCGTCGGAAGAAACATGCAAAAATCTATTACTTTTTAATCTTAGTTCAAATATTGCTGATATTACCTTCGCCTTTCATATGAAGGATTTCAATAAAAGTTACAATGAATACAGACGGTTATGTGGAGGCGACTACACTCCACCACTTCAAATGCTTGGTTCTGAATTTGCGTGAGTAAAACAAAACGACTTCTTTCTTTACTTTATTTTTTATTCTGCAAAATATTTTATTTTAAAGATATATCA
This sequence comes from Octopus bimaculoides, assembly GCF_001194135.2. Taxonomy (NCBI): domain Eukaryota; kingdom Metazoa; phylum Mollusca; class Cephalopoda; order Octopoda; family Octopodidae; genus Octopus; species Octopus bimaculoides. Next base: position 20,316,742 of record NC_068983.1, read on the forward strand.
AGTTAGATTTTCACATACTGAAAAATCTTCATTGAAATTAGCGCAGAAGTGGTTGCGTTGTAAGAAACCTTGTAAGTGTATCTGGTAGACAGAAACCGTAAGAAACCCGTCATATTCATACATGTATATAGTGAGTGTGTGCGCGCGTTACAGTACAGAGATCTTAGAATTACAACGGAAGATATTCGCACAGACATTGACCTTGGAATTGTTTTCAACTTTGTACGACGCTCTGTAAGTAGAGTATGATCAAAGGTGGTTCATTTATTGAGCGACGACGAAAGGATAAATGGTGACGTTGCCATCTCGGGAATTTGACCTCAGAGCGCAGCGGTCTGGAACTGATATTCTAACGGATGTTATTCGATGCTTCAGCGACCCAGGCAACTCATCTCTCTCCCTCTCTCGCATATATATATATATATATATATATATATATATATATATATATATATATATATATATATATATATATATATATATATATATATATGTACACACACACAATCACATAAAGACATAGGTATATAGTGCAAAAATTGAAAAAAAACAAAGATGAGGTACAAAAATAAACAAACCGGGTTTATCAGGTTTACGTTCAGGAAAATTAGATGTCTTTAATGTTTCAAACACACTCTTCTTTGGAAAGGATAGATCAGGACAGAGAAGAAATAGAAACGTACAAATGTATCGCAATTAGTTGGTCACTGCGCGCACACACACAGAGGATTTTTCAAAACAGTTTGTAATATATTGTTTTAACCCTCACGGCTAATATAAAAACTATTATTATTATCAATAATCATCTAACAGCTAATTGATTTTTAAATACTTCTACTCAGTAGGGTGTGGCTTCGGTTGGTGCTTGGGGCTAACCATCATCACATGTATGCACATAAACGGTTAAGTTTATCCCCATGTATCTTTTACTGCTATCAGCTAACTAATTGCTTTGATACAAATCTAATATTTCAAATGGAATAAACAATGTCGTAATTATTTACAAAGTTCAAGATAATTACGGGAAATCGAGGTAACATCTTATGAATTTGGACGTTCATAACACCAAAGTTTGTTTCAACACACGAACTGACATGAAGAATCTTGCAAACCAAATGCAAAATCGTTTTATAACGATTTTCAAAACAAAAACGTCTGTATTTTCGATACGAAATTGCCTTGGCCTGCTCATGATACTAACCTCAAATTACCATTGTCTTAGAAGAGAAAGGAAACTTTGTATATTACACTTCTGCATATCGCATGTCTGAATAATACACAACTTG
>NC_068983.1:20318348-20320843 GCF_001194135.2 Octopus bimaculoides
CCTTGTGCCTATAATAGAAAGGTTTATTAGCTACTGTCGATATGCTTCAGCCATTTTTTGACAAGGAAATAATAATTTTATCACCGCCAGAATCGTTTGAGAATCGTTTGTTTACGAAGTCAGCATTTAATGTATTCGGCTGAATGGACGTCAGTCATTGGTTGAAATTACAGAAATACGACAACTTTAACATGAAATAACTTGCGATGTACGTTTTTTTGTTAAGAAGACTAAGAGAAAAAGATGTTTTATATGACACATTCTACCAGTGTCCCAAGTTTCAAAGTGTTTCGTTAAGAAAATACTGGTGCCCCCGTTTTGAACAAGATCCCAAAAATATATAATGATCAGAATCCTTATATCGTTTTTGATTGTCCTATTTCTGTTTGGACAAGGTAGATTACAACTAATTTCTCATGAAAATGACTGATTCGCCTGTTTGTTATATTTCGTTTAAACAACTAAATATTTGAACCCAGAGCAGAACAAGTCTTAGAAGCATCGCTTGGGTGAAAAATACATTGTTTTCACAAGGTTGGGAGTGAAATAATATAAGTGCTAAAATACTATCAAACGGTATCGTATGCACATCTTTTATATATATATTAAAAAGATGGTACATTAATACGATACATAGGGAAGTGAGAATAATGTTTTCCACTGATGTTATTGTTTGTCTATTTATTATTGCTTCTCTCTCTCTTATACTTTCCGTAAAATCGATTATTAAATAAGTCAATACATAAACAAAATATAAAGTATTGTTGAGTCGTCCTGAACGCCTCGAGATTTCCATCACAGATTAAAAGCCTTTTCGTTGTATTTACATGAAAAAAAGGAGAAAAACATTAAAGTCACAATATCCCATTTTCCTCTCACCGATAACCTAATTGAAGAGCCGGAATACTTCCCAAAACTTCGCAACAAAGAGAAAAAAAGGTGAGAGTGGATATAAGAAGAATATATTTCCGTACAACAATCGTTTAGTATGAAAAAAGTATTAGCAGAAAAAGAGTGATAAAGCGTAGAACTGCCTGATCAAAAGTCAGTACAACCTCGTACTATCTTGTTTTTGTTTCTGTGTACAAGGAAGTTAGTACTTTATTTTACGAGGTACGACCTTCTACGATAGACACAATACCTCAATTTTTGGAGTGTGGTTTAGTCGTTTAAATCGATCTCAATGCTCAACTGGTAATTATTTTATCGACTACGAAAGGATGGGGTGCAAAGCAGACCACGGCGGAATTTGAACACTAAGACAGAACAGGAAGAAATGCTATTAAGTATTTGACATGTAAACGATTCTTACAGCTCGCCACTTTAGCAATACCTCATTATACCAAATGTCATTTTTAAAGACAATACGGTGTAATTCAAGGGAGACAGGGGCAGTCTGTTAATCTTTTTCAAATACAGCCAAAGCTGAGTTTACTTTCGTCAGTCTGGGGTTAGAAAAGACGTGTACTAGCCAAGTATATAATCTATTATATTGACTATACCATTTCTAATCCCAAAATTTACATTTTTTTTTTTACTCTTTTCCAAAAATACAAAATTTAATAAACAAAAATAAGGGTGCTTCATGTCAGAGTTTTGGTCTGCGGTAAAATGCCTTTTATGGCACTTAGTTACGTCCCTTTAAATTCTTAGTTCAAGCACCATTTAGGTCGACCTTTCCTTTCATCCTTACAGGATCGATAAAATAACTATCAGCCAAGTACTGAAAGTCAATTTAATCGATTCTACTCTGACACATAATTTATGGTGTTGTGCTAGGAATCAATATTAAACAAGTGTAATATTTGGAAAACAAATAAAATAAAATAAACGAATAAAATAAATAAAAGGTGGAGACTGAGCAATATACAGGATTAGTTCTAGATTCGGTTTCGATGGCTAATTGAAGAACATTCACTTCGCTAAAACCGTAAATGCGAAAATGCAGATGGCCTGGTCGATAGAATATCGGAAATCTCACCGACATGTTTGTGGTCTGTATCTCATCAAGGTCACTGCGTTTTATGCATGGCAAATATACTTAAGTTGTTCTGAGAAGATCAACAGACTCCGAATATGTTCTTGTTGTTGTTTCTGCTGCTTTTTTGTGTGTGTGTGCGTGTGTACATGTCTGTGCAGCAGTTGTTGTACAAACACAGTTCAAACCAGATCAGAAAAATCTGTGTTCAATGATATTTTGGTCTGAGTCAGCTTTCTTCTCGTATTTTTAGAAATACATTACTCTTTTACTCGTTTCAGTCATTTGACTGCGGCCATGCTGGAGCACCACCTTTAGTCGAGCAAATCGACCCCAGGACTTATTCTTTGGAAGCCTAGTACTTATTCTATCGGTCGCTTTTGCCGAACCGCTAAGTTACGGGTACGTAAACACACCAGCATCGGTTGTCAAGCGATGCTGGATGGACAAACACAGACACACAAACATATACACACACACACACACACACATATATATATATATATATATATATATA